>NC_140977.1:39514047-39551547 GCF_056783735.1 Eptatretus burgeri | reverse complement strand
AAAACACAACTAGATCATGATATAAACCTCCCACCAAAATTTTATCAGGATCGGATCAAAACCCACGGAGCTATGCTCGGGACAGACAGACAGACAGACAGACAGACAGACAGACAAGCCAGTAGGCGGACATGGGTAGTCGACTACCCAATAGAACCTGACGCAATGGGCCCGTTCGATATGGAATGACCTGAGGATTAAGCACAAGAAAATTCATGATTCTAGCTTCAAGGGTTAATGCTGCAGATTGTTTTTTCGTTAAAATAACCCCACATTTCGAGGTTTTTCGTCCGTTGCTAGGCAACGGAGGGGTCCATGGCAACTGTTCTTTCTCACACATAACTAGGACATACCATGAACCTACCATACCAGTTTCATGTATATCTGACTCATGGTCTCTGAGATATAAGGAACTTCGTTTTTTTATTGTTTTCGACCAGGGTTCATTCAAAGTCTATCTTCTCCGACAGTTTTCATAGGATCCTGCTGGAAATTTTTGACAATATGGCTAAATGTACTGCCCACAGTCGCTCGTGGCTCGATTTTTGATTTTCGAAAAAATATATTTTTTATGATTTTTCAAAAATTTCAAAGTCCCGTTGCTCGGCAACGGTGGTGTCCATAGCAACGGTTCTCATTTGCACACAACTAGGTCATGGTATGAACCTCCCAACCAAGTTTCATTGAAATCGCCATTGTATTAACGGAGCACTGGACCGAACAGAGGGACAGCCAGACAGACAGACAGATCGCCGGAAATACTGATAATAAGGGCAGAACAAATTTCAAAAAAAGAATTTTTGAATTTTTTTTTTTCGACGACATCGACTACCCAACAGACAGACAGACAGACACACAACAATAACAAATATAGTGGTCACTTTTTTTTAGTGAAATTTTTTTTTCATCAACCAATATTCATCTTATCTCATTCTCTATTTTATATAGAACTTCAGATTCTTTGTTCTTGAAAAATATACTTTATGGATGACTGTAAATATGTCATCACCTTTTTAGTATTCGAAGGTAGGGTGGACCTCCATTACTGAAGGCTGCCCAGGGACCACCACATGTCTAAATCCGGCCCTGGTGCCTGCTGAAATGCTCATTGCACTGAGGAATATACTGCCTTTGGAAGAAACCTGTCTCCTTGTCATCTAGTTATTCGGTTAAAATTCATACGTAACACCCATGAATGTAAATCGGGTGTTGTATTGTACTAGCAAATACCACCCGTCGCTTCGCTGATGGGAATACCAAGAGAGGGTGGAGAGAGAAAGACGGGGGAGCCATTGACTTTTAAATGTATTAAAGGGGGAATGCGTTCCTGACAGGAAAAAAAATTGAGTGTTTCAAAGAGTAAATTAATTAAAATCCAAGTCGAGGTACATGAAAAGGACACTGCCCCCATGCCAAATAAATAAATAACAAATCCTCCAGTGTGCAACATCACCGGGGCGCCTTCTGCACCCAGCAGCACATAGAGTCTTGCAGCACATAGAGTCAGAATTGGGAGGGAGCGGTGTGCAATAATTGATTGATTAATTGCATGATTACAATAAATAAGTAATCGTAAAATAATTTCTCAGTCAATGCCGAATAGCATACCTAAACCAACACTGTTTCATCCGAATCTGCAACTTTTTGAAAATTAGGTAATTAATGGGAAAATGAATAATTAATTGATTCATCAATCAATCAAAACTACCCTTTGTATCAAATTACTGGTCACTGTCATGTCAAAATATCAGCTTCCTAGCTTAAAATATGCCTGAGATATTGCCAGGATGAGAAATAAAATAAATAAGTAATTAATAAATCGATAACAATTAATCATTTAATTGATTCATCAAAAATTTTAAAATATTGTTTTTGTCAAAGCACATCTTCACTTTTGTCCCCAAATTTCAGCTTCCTCGCTCAAAGGATGGCTGAGATATCGCCCGGACAAACAAACAAACAAGAAAAAGATGTCATGCAGAGCAGGGTGCAAAATCCACCCCCCTCTCCAAAGGTTGCCATGGATACATCAAATTATCCATTTCATTAGGATTAAAATTGACAATCTTAATCAAGGCTCATGTTAATCAGATGAAAATTGATTCTTTTTCAGATTGAAATTGATGATTTTAGAAGTTTGACCTGGAGTTGACCTTTGACCTTTTGACCTCAAAATCAATAGGTTTCTTAGTTGAGACGAACTACAACTTGGTAAAGTTTCATGATGATCGGTTTAGAATTGTGACCTGTAGGTGTCAAACAGACAAACAAACAGACAGAACAAGCCGGTAGGCGGCCATGGGTCGCCGAGCATCCGATGAGCTTTGACCCCTGATCTGAATTAATCTAGTACTAAGTACTTACGAAATTACAATCGAATCGGTTAACCCGTGTATGAGCAAGGGGGCTTTGGTCATTTTGCCCAAACAATGCACCCATTGACCTTTGACCCCTGACTTAGCTGAGATAGGTCAATATGTCCTGAAGCAAAGTTGTAGTACCCATTGAGTACTATGTACCTATGAACTTTCATTCATATCGGTTAACCTGTGTAGGAGCAAGGGGGCTTTGAATGGTCATTTTGCCCGAAAAATGCACTCATTGATCGTTGACCCCTGACCTAGCCGAGATAGGTCAATATGTCCTGAAGCAAAGTTGTAGTACTCATTGAGTACTATGTACCTATGAACTTTCATTCGTATCGGTTAATCCGTGTAGGAGCAAGAGTGCCTTGAATGGTAATTTCGCCCGAAAAATGCACTTATTCACCTTTGACTCCTGACCTACTCGAGATATGTCATTATGCAAATGAGCAAAGTTGTAGTACTCATTACGGTCTATAAGCATGAAAAGATTCATTCGATTCGGTTCAACTGTCTTGGAGCTAGTGTACTTTGAATTTTCAGCGAGAATGCTCAATGGCCCTCGGACACCTAAGTTGAGAGGGTTGCCATTTGGAAACTATAAGATGTAGAACAAAATCGATGTCAAATAGCGGATAGAGAATTACCTTAAGATCATGCATACCAAATCTCATCGAGTTCCATCTAATGATAACTACTCGGTATCAATTTGAATGAAAAGTACCGAAAATGCGGTTTGATATTGGAAATCCCCAAAGTTCGAGGGGGTGCTGTGGGTGAACAAAGATATAAATCGAAAATCCGGCTCGATCGTTTGTGCACAATGCATTCTAGATGATTAGTGTGAATTTTCATGACCATCTGACCATAACCCTCGGAGTAGCATTTGGCACGAAGGCACCTCCTGCTCTCTCATATCATCGATTTTTGCACTAATTGACCTTTGACCCCTGACCTAAGTGAAATCGGTCAATATGTCCTGAGGCAAAGTTGTAGTACTCATTGAGTACCATGAACCTGCAAAGTTTCATTTGGATCGATGCACTCACCTGGTCGCGAGGGGACCTGCAATTTTCGCCAATTTTCGGGCATACCCCATTTGTAGGGGGCGCTGCGGGTTAACTATTCCATATATCACAAAAAACGGAATGTATTTGGTAGAGCATCACCTGTAGATGATTCATGCCAAATTTCATAAGCTTACGTGGGATAATGGCTTTCGGAATTGATTTCACGTGAACGGTACCGATCTTGAAGGTTTTTCGGCTGTTGCTATGGGACCAAAGCGTTCCTAGCAACCATCACAATTTCCAAAGCACTAGGTCATAAGATGTACCTACCACCTAAGCTTGGTCAAAATCGCCCACATTTACTCCCAATTATGCTGATGACAAACGAACAAACATCCAAACAGGCAGACAGGATTACTGACAATAAAGGGTCACCTATTTCGGCGACCCAATAACAAAATCGACTGACTATTATACTTGAAAAATCTTCGATTTTGCAAAAACAACAAGAAGACGTCGTGCAGGCAACGAGACTTGCAAAGTCCATAAAACAAATTCGACCTCAAAATTAATTGGTGGTTGAATTCAATACCAAATGTGCAATTCCTCTTCAAATTCCAACTGAATCAGATGAAAATTGACAATTTTAGAAATTCGGCTTCAAATGTCCTTTTGGTCGATGTTGATCTCAAAAATAATTGGTGGTTGAATTCAGTGACCTGATTTGCAAATCCTCTTCAAATTTCAAGTCAATCCGATGAAATTTGAAGAATCTAGAGATCTCAAGAAGTTGTTGACCTTTGGTCTATGTTGACCTTTTGGTCGATGTTGACCTCACAAATAATTGGCTCGTTGAACTCAGTGACCTGAAACATAAATCCTCTTCGAATTTCAAGTCAATCGGATGAAAATTGAGGATTTTATAAATCTCACCTTAGTTGTTGACCTTTGGCCTATGTTGACCTATTGATCTCAAAAACAATAGGTTTCTTCCTGATGACAAACTCTACCATGTGGTGAAGTTTAGTGAAGATCCGTTTAACATTGTGACCTGTAGGTGACAAACAAACAGACAAGCCGGTAGGCGACGAGGGATTCGCTAGGATTGAAGCGCTGGATACGATGCTTTTCATTCTGACCGATCCACCGACGAAGATTCATTGCCAAGACGTATTGGTTCACATACAATTGTTCCTCTGCCTGGCAAGATTTTTCCTATTGCGTATTTTGCCAACTAGCACTCTTCATAAAAAAATGACGGAAAATAGACACCCTATTTTTGAAGGACGACCATTTGAAAAATAATCGGTTTGCTGGTTTGTGCTGTGGAGCCTCACGTTACACACACACACACACACACACACACACACACACACACACACACACACACACACACACACACACACACACACACACACACACACACACACACACACACACACACACACACACACACACACACACACACACACACACAAAACCCGAAAAACTTCTCTCAATGCTCTTGTTTATGCCTGGTGTTGGCTTAATGGTTAGGGTGGTGGGCTTAGGATCCGAGGATCCTGAGTTCAAATCCCACTTGTCTGTTGAATTAATACCAGGTGGGGTTGACTCTGCCTGTCATCCTTCCGAGGTCGGCAAAATGAGTGCCAGCATGCTGGTATCCTGTGTCGGAGTGGCGACCCGTCCAGGATTGTACCCAATAGCCAAGGAGACTGCTTAGGCAGCACCAACGCTCTGCACAGAGTATGGTCCCAGTGGATGGAATGCTCTTGTTTGACCACACCTCCTGAGCCACACAATATTTTTCATAAGCCACGCCCACTTTCCTACGCCACTCCCACTTTAAATAATAAATAATTGGAGGTGGCTTGTGGATCATGGAATAGTTTTCAGAAAATAAATAAATAATTGGAGGTGGTGTGTGGGTCGTGGAATCATTTTCGGAAAATAAATAAATAATTGGAGGTGGTGTGTGGGTCGTGGAATCGTTTTCGGGAAATAAATAAATAATTGAAGGTGGTGTGTGGATCGTGGAATCGTTTTCAGTAAATAAAGAAATAATTGAAGGTGGTGTGTGGATTGTGGAATCGTTTATGGAAAATAAATAAATAAATGGAGGCGGAGTGTGGGTCGTGGAATCGTTTTCGGTAAATAAATAAATAATTGAAGGTGGTGTGTGGATCGTGGAATCGTTTTCAGTAAATAAAGAAATAATTGAAGGTGGTGTGTGGATTGTGGAATCGTTTACGGAAAATAAATAAATAATTGGAGGCGGAGTGTGGGTCGTGGAATCGTTTTCAGTAAATAAATGAATAATTGGAGGCGGAGTGTGGGTCGTGGAATCGTTTTCGGAAAATAAATAAATAATTGGAGGTGGTGTGTGGGTCGTGGAATCGTTTTCGGAAAATAAATAAATAATTGGAGGTGGTGTGTGGGTCGTGGAATCGTTTTCGGGAAATAAATAAATAAATAATTGAAGGTGGTGTGTGGATCGTGGAATCGTTTTCAGTAAATAAAGAAATAATTGAAGGTGGTGTGTGGATTGTGGAATCGTTTACGGAAAATAAATAAATAATTGGAGGTGGAGTGTGGGTCGTGGAATCGTTTTCGGTAAATAAATAATTGAAGGTGGTGTGTGGATCGTGGAATCGTTTTCAGTAAATAAAGAAATAATTGAAGGTGGTATGTGGATTGTGGAATCGTTTACGGAAAATAAATAAATAATTGGAGGCGGAGTGTGGGTCGTGGAATCGTTTTCAGTAAATAAATGAATAATTGGAGGCGGAGTGTGGGTCGTGGAATCGTTTTCAGTAAATAAATAAATAATTGGAGGTGGTGTGTGGGTCGTGGAATCGTTTACGGAAAATAAATAAATAATTGGAGGTGGTGTGTGGGTCGTGGAATCGTTTACGGAAAATAAATAAATAATTGGAGGCGGAGTGTGGGTCGTGGAATCGTTTTCAGTAAATAAATAAATAATTGAAGGTGGTGTGTGGGTCGTGGAATCGATTTCGGTAAATAAATAAACATATTATTAGAAATCCACAAAGACAGAAATGCCGGTGATTCCATTTATTTTGGATTCTTTTCACTTTGGTCAATAACGTTTGGATCGAGGAGAGATCGAAGGTGGAACGACGGTGTAGTTCCTTACAAACACTGTATACACACCTTAAATGACGGTAAATAGACACCTGATTTTTGAAGGACTATCATTTTAAAAATAAAACCTCAATCAAAAATCGGCTCGAGTAAAATTTTCTAAATATCTCGAAGTGTTTAATTCCGAAGTCTCGTTTCTCTACATTCAAAACTGAAGGACAAGTATTGAAAATACTGTACGCGGTTTTTCGGCCGCTGCACAGCAACGGGTGGTTGCTAGGCAACGAAATTCAAACACGCACATTCCCAGTATATATTCCACCTCTTGGCAAAGTTTCATCGAAATTGGTTCGCTGGTTCGTGCTGTGGAGCCTCGCGTTGCACACACACACACACACACACACACACACACACACACACACACACACACACACACACACACACACACACACACACACACGGAAAACCTGACAATTAGGGATATCTCATATATATATATATATTTATATATATATATATATATATATATATATATATATATATATATATATATATATATATATATATATATATATATTTATATATATATCGAATCCAACAGACAGATTGACAGAAAGAATAAGAAAATCGACCAACCAATATACTTTAAAAATCTTCGATTTTGCAAGTAACAAACAAACAAACAGAGTGAAAACTGAGTTCTCCCTTCGGTACCCGGCGATGACGTCATGCATCGCCTGGATATGGCATTGGGAATGAGCGGTATACAATACTATACATTGGGGTCTGGTTGTCTTTTCTTCTTCTTTTTTTTCCTGTGCAGCATGAAGCTGTGAGTAGCATCATTGGCTGGTGGTGTGGCAGTGCTGTTGATGCAGTGCCCCTGTAGGTTGGAGCAGTAATTTGGAATTTGGTCAGGATGCTGGGGTTAGCTTCCCTACTTTTCATGAAGGGATCTTTGATATCCACTAATTCCGGCAGATGCAACACACAGTTTAACGTCCATATGAGGGGCGGCATGCACAATGATGAATCACCGTGCCTGTGAAACACCGGGATAACAGTTCATAGCTGGGTATGGATTCAAACCCAGGCTAGTCAGCTTAGGAGTGTGCGTACCTCTCGGCCATCCTGCTTTGTCGCCACTGAAAACATTTTTCAATTCTCGCTAAAGAACCTGAGGCTTGTGCCAAGAAAAAGAAAGGTCGTTGTTCTCTCGGGGATCTTCAAAAGGGCACAGAATCTAAAGTTCTAGTTGTCAGTCGACACAAGTTCTCCTGTAGTTTAATATCTGAAACTTCATTTTGCGGCTCTGTTGTTATTTATGTTTGTCTTGAAGTTAACGTCACGTTCGATTTCACAACTCCGAAATGATGCTTTTAACATCGATGTGCTGATGTTTTTGCAGATTTTATTGTGAAAGTCAAAGTGGAGTCCGAATTCATGGAATACTCGGCCTCGCATAATGAAGGTCAGAGATTTACTAATCGTACAATGCTCGTTATAATTGAAGGCAGTCAGACCACTCCTTGGCTTTTTTCACAAGCTCTTGGCTATTCGTTGTTCACCTTGGCATCTTGGTTTTCTATTATCATCGCTTTTCCGAAACCTTGTGAATTCTTGGCTTTTTCATTGGCTCACCTTGGCATTTATGAAAATGAGGAGTGGTCACACTGATTGAAGGGTGACACTTGTGCATTGTTCCTGAGGTTCGTCCTAAGTAATGTTGCTCGATTGTTTTTGGTCTGCGTCAGTGCGGAAATGAGGATGATGAATTTCCTCAATCATGTGATGAGAGAGAGGTGTGCTAACCACTCTGGGAAAGACTGTGAGGAGGTGATTGGGGCATGCACCAAGAGAGGGAGAACTTTCCATTCTCCGAAGTAAGAGAGGGTTCTCTCCTCACATGTGAGATGTCACTTTGCCTTCTTTTCCAAGAAGGGAACAAATGATGCAGAGGCTCATGGGTTAACTTGTGGACATTGTAAAAGGTCTTGAGTCTGGGAGGTTGGTAGTGAGAGCATCTGCTCTGAGTATGGGGTGTCGGCGGTCTGAATCACGGCCAAGTTGTACCAAAGACTTAAAAAATGGTACGTGCCGTTTCCTTGCTTGCCGCTCAGCATTTAAAAAAGATAGAGCACAGACAAACAACCATAAGTTGGCAACCATTGTGCAGGCTTCATGGGCCTAATGGCTTCCTCCTGCATTGAAGTTCCTTGTCAGGAAACTCATATATTACCCTCATCAGATGGTATCGTATTTGGGTCAGTTTGTCTGTCTGTCCACAAATAATGTGCTAATGTACGCCACAAACGCCACCTATTGGGAGCTAATAATACATGTTATCTTTTTTTTCAACAGAGTACATCTATAAAGTATGTATGATTAAAATGTGACTGTCTTTTGAAGTACGTGCAACTAGAATGCAAGTACGTCGACAAAAGACATACCATTAGGATGTTCTAATAGATGTTCTAAAAGTACGTATTTTTTTTCGATAAAATACTGTTACGGCTGTGGAAATTCGCAAACCACCATCCAGGTCCCGTAAGTGAGATATCTCTTAAGTACATGTGTAGTTAGCCCCAAACCCGTTGTTTAGAGGGAATTAATGTGATTCGTTCGGGCTGCGATGCTTTGAGTCAGTCATTTTCCTTTTTCTATCTTTTATTTCAAACAAAAACCAATGAAGACGCTCGGTGGGCTTTTCCCGCCTGTTTTTCGCGCCATTCTTCTCCGCGCTTGGTATGAGGGAGGAGAAGCGGGGTGGGGCAGCTGGCGCCCGATTGGTGGATGCGCAGTGTGACGCGGCCAGGAAGGAGGAACGCCCCTCTTCAAGACCTTTCTCGAAGCGCCACGAAGGGGGGTGGAGCAAAGAACGGGGCGGAGCAACAGGGCAGAGCTCCGGGATATAAAAAGTCGGACACGGGCGGAGCGGTTTTGTGGTTGCTCTTGCCCTCTTCCTGTCTTCTGGCTCGCTCGTCCTCTTCTCTTGCTGGTGGCCACTGGCCTGGTCTGCTGTGGTGCGGTTCCAAGACCCCGCTGGCGGGAAGGAGCGTCCGCCATTCCCCCCTCCCGACCTCGGGCATCCACGTTTCCCCCCCCCCCTTCTATCCGCACTGGGATAGCGCCGAAAACTCCGTCCGTGGCGTCGAGCGGCCAACACGTGCCGGCGCGAGGCACGCCGGAGAGGCCTCGCCTACCACACTGGGGCACGGAGTCGCGGCCAGGCGGGACCACGTCGACGGACGTCGGAGAGGGACTCGACGGCCCAAAAGGGAAGTCACCTTTTTCTTTTAGGGGTTTTTGTTTGGATCTTGTGGCGCCGTGTCTTGTAAAGTAAAACTGTATAAGTGTTGCCGTGTATTCGCGTATTCGGTCGTAGCTCTGCATTGTTGTTTTTGTATTAAATTGATATATGTGCATTCTGACTGTTTGGCTGTATATGTGTGCTCTCCGTGTGTCGTGTAAATAAAGTGCATTATGTTGAATTGTTCCCCGTTTCGCTGCGTCCTTTCCTTCGTTTGAATCTCCATCTTGCTCCACGTAAAGGGTTCGTAGTGGGCTTAATACGCCCGATAATTGATCGGAACCGTCGAGGCTGACGATAACACCGCTCGGTTATCCCGATAGCACAGAACGGACCGCTTAAGTGGTTCGTGTCTCGAGTCGGCCTGCGGCGAGGTACGATCGCCCGGTCTACCATCCGCATGGGTACTTAGGTAGGTCGAGTTTGGCAAACAACCCTATCCTACGCGGGTGGCCGATTGGCACGATTGTGGTGAGGTCGAAAGGCCCACCCGTGACTGGCTCCGGGCGATAGTTCCCGGAGGGTCACGACTGAATTGTCCGTCCGGTGGGCGAGGCGGCCGCCATTCGAGTCGAGCGGCCGATCGCACGCCGGCGGGCGCGAATTCGGAACAATACGTACTATTGTTGCGAATCTGGAAGCCATGAGCACTCAACATTCAGGTCCACATCGCTCAGTTATTTTGATAAGTAAATGTGGATAGATAGCTCCCTTTCCCTTATGTCTAATGGGAATTAAGTGTGCATGCGCTGCGGTTATTTTATAGATAGGATTTTTACACTTATAATTACAACAACACGCCTTCACCTTGCTTCCTCAGCCTGACGTCATAGCGCCCGCGGTGGGCGGAGTTCAAGGAGAGACCTTGCGGCGGCTCTCGACCAATCAGGGGGAAGCGAGCGAGGTTGCCATCAGTCGGCCAATGAGCGCCACAACGCAGGACAATGTTACTCTCCCTGTTTGAGGGGCGGTTCACCGTGACGTCCGCCACGCCCCCGGTCCAATCAGCGGAATTGGTGCCCCTTTCGGCCAATCACGGGCGATGAGCGCAATTGCACGCCAAAACCGTCCAGTGAGCGAGAGCAGGTCCGTGGAGGTGGCTCCTCCCCTCTGGAGAAGGGGTGAATAATTGTCCGGGGCGATCCGACTGAAGTGAGTTAGTTGGAGCTGGGGTTTTGGTCTGCCAGATTGCCTGGCCTTGTCTGTTGGCGCTCGCTGCTTTGTCTGCGCTCGCGCTGGTTGGCGTCCGCCTTTCATCCTCCGTCCCGGGTACTCGAAGTGGCATCGTGGTTGCGGGTTCGAGTCCCGCCGGTCCAGGACGTCAAGACCACACGAGGTGGACAGGTCCAAAATAGCTCTGGTTTCCAGCTCATCTTCCCTCGAGCTGGAAACCTTGGATAAAGACCATTGAGGTCCATCTCTTTTCTTTGGTTGTGTGTCTGTGTGCGGGCCTGTCTTGTCAAGTAGAATTGGTTAAGTGCTTTTGTTTGTACATTGACTGCATTTCTTATAGTCGGATAACTCTGCTCTTCTGTGTTCCCCTCCCTGCCTATTGTAAATAAATATCCATTTTGTTGAATGTTTCAGCTCGTTTTGGTGTTTCTATCATTGGTTTGCCATGCTGCGAACGGGAACTAGGAGGCCTCATTGCTGCCGTAATCGTGCAATCGGCCCGGCAGGAATCTGGTTCTCTACGCTCGGGGTACGCCTCTGATCCGGCTCGGTAACGGCCCGGATCGCGCAGATCCTGCCGAGGGTGAATTTCCCCGGTAGTTTGGATGACGTGGGTATTTAGGTAAATTGAAATTGGCAATCGGGAAGATTTTAAAATAAATTACCTGAATTTGAGGAAAAACCCCACATTTCAGACTCTTATAAGGGGGCGGATCTATATGGGGAGCACAACCCCATGAGACCTTACTGCTCTGATGTATCGTACCAAATTTGGTCCATACCGATCGGGTAGTTTGTGTGGAGAAGTTGTTTTAGTCAAATGTTAATGGACGTACGTACAGTATGTACGGCCGGACACCGGGACCCACTCTATGAGCTTATTTCGGAGAAATAACCGAACAAGTCCTGTCGAGCGTCTGCAATTTCTGATTGCTCTGTCTAGTCCCCTCCGCCACCGGAGGTGGACGGAGGTAATGTTTTACCCCTGTCTGTCTGCCTGTGGGCAGGATATCTCAAAAAGTTATGGATGGATTTGGATAAAACTTGGTGGACAGGTTGGGGGTTGTGACAAAGAAGAAATGATTAGATATTGGTGAAGATCCAGATCCGGATACTAGTATTTTTAAAGCGATTCTTCATCATTGAGAGATAAGGCCAAAAAATGTGGAGCACAACATCTAAAAAAAAGTTTTGGATGCGTGGATGAGTTGGGAAGTGACAAAAAACAAGCAGATTCGATTTTGGATGGGATGCAGATCCATCTGGCCTATCGGTGGGAAACAAACGTAAACCATTCAGCCTGGCAAAAGTATGCGCTCTACCAAGTGCCATTCTCGTTGTTGTAATTACCATTATACTTGCACACAAATTAGGAGATGATGGACAAATCTACATACGAGTCAGGATTTGGACCTGGGATCCCAATGTTACAAATGGAACTTTGATACGGAGGAGGCCATTTGGCCCATCAGGCAAACTCGACGCAGATTTCATGATGCTGTCATGGAGTAGAGTCGTGCTCCATATGTAGGGATGGCACGGGAAAAAATGGCCACCCCGGGTCATTCCATGTCAAATCACCAAGTGGTAGGAACCACACCATCCCGGATTTTGTTCATACTTATGTCTTGGTTGGGTAGAAATATGAAAACACAGGATCTGAAGTGGTTTGAGCCAGCTCCCAATATTAAGGGGAATCGGGCCACTTCCAATTTTCCCGTTGCCAACGCGTGGACCACGCCCATTCCTAAACAATGTCAGGTGGACTCACCAAACTTTGTGTTCAAGCTGAATTTTCATGCAGATTCTGAATCTGCAGTCAAAATCATGCTTGCTCAAAGACTTACTGAGATAATTGTAAAAAAAAAACAGTTTTTCTTCGCAGTCCCTCAATCGGACCCCAAATAATCACTGTGCCTGTGAACCAAAATGGTCCTGATCTACTTTTCCAGATTCCAGAAGACCTCAGCTTGGACATATTTTAAAAAAAAAACCAAGGGGGTGTTTTGTCTCATTTTTCAGAAGTAAAGAAAATTATTTCAAGTGAAGAAATCATTTATTTCACATTTTCCAAATGTCATACCGAGACTGTTGTACATGCTAGTTATAACAACAAAGGGAATGTGATCAAACTTCTTTGGTCACCCTTAATGATAAATGAACCTCTCTTTCAACCCAAAAACACACGGCATGAAGATTATCATGAATGGTAGACCCATGGCCGAGTCACAGATTTCTTGCTTTGTATGTTACAAGTGAGTGAAAGGCTTTGATTTTTTGCTCCATATTTCTTGATTTCTTCCTTTGTCTTGAGATACACCTGCAGTTGTCTGGTCCTCCATCTCTGATGTCGACGATTCAGGTGCATCACTTGGGAGGACAGGTAAAGTATTATCTACAGCTTTTTTTGCAACATGTGATGCACAACTTTTCTCCAAGCTTGACATCTTTTCCACACCTCAAGAGATCCCTTGCTCATACCACATTGACTGGTTTAAAAGGGCCTGGAAGAAATAAATAATGAGTATGTTCATGATGGGTGTCGTTTCTAAAATGCAGCCACTTCTATGGCATAAAATATAACCTTGAGTGGGAGCCAAGTTCATTGGACACGTCCCTGTAAACACACCATAATTGTGGATACCTTTGTTCTTCATTCAACTCAACGATGTGCCGAAAGATCACAGATGAGTCAAAAGGATATGAAAAATACACGTACCTTTGTTCAATGCCGCTCTCTCTTTATTGCCAGATTTGTGGATCAAAAATACATTGCCACATTTTGGTTGGTGAGGTTCGAATTTCGATGTTGAGAAAGAGTCATGGTGATGTAGACAAACGGTTGCATCTTCAACCTCAAATTGGGCTGTTTTCAAACCACTTCTCCATAACCTGGTGTTGGTTATGCCTGGTGTTGGCTTAATGGTTAGGGTGGTGAGCTTTGGATCATCGGGTCTTGAGATCAAATCCCGCTCAGTTGTTGAATTAATACCAGGTGGGATTAACTCAGCCTGTCATCCTTCCGAGGTCTGCAAAATGAGTGCCAGCTTGCTGGTATACTGTGTCGGAGTGACGACCCGTCCAGGATTGTGCCCAATAGTCAAGGAGACTGCTTCAGCAGCACCAACGCTATGCATAGAGTATGGTCCCAATCTCCACTCCCAGAAAGATGTGCTATTCTGATCAAGCCTTGTTTACGGACATGATCCTTTTTATGGCAGGATGATTGCAAGGAGACACCAACAGTGCAATTTCAAGCTTGTCACTCTCAGCCATTCTGCTGAACACTCAACATCGACTTGACTTGTCCAAAGCTGAGAAAAAGGTATCACACTGACTATTATTTTAAAAATAATAAAATATTGTAAACTGACAAAGGTACAATGCATATTGCCTGGAGACCCTGATGATGAAATACTCTAAGATCATCATTCAGTGAGAAGCACGGTAGATGATACAACTGAGCTATGTTACACAATCATGGTGTAGGATGAGAGTAGGTCACAAAAGTCTCTGACTGAAAAATGAGACAAAACACCCTCTTGTTTTTTTATATGTCCAAGCTGAGGTCTTCTAGAATCTGGAAAAGTAAATCAGGAGCATTTTTGTTCACAGGCACACTGATTATTTCAGGTGCGATTGAGAGACTATGAAAAAAAACATTTTTTGCAATTATCTCAGTAAGTATTTGAGCTGGCATGATTTTGACTGCACATTCAGGATGTGCATGAAAACTTCACCTTCAATACCAGGTTTGGTGAGTATAACTGAGATAGTTTTGGAATTGTGAGGGAAAATAGGTTTATATGAATGAATGATGGGCATGGTCCACGCATTTCCGTTGGCAATGGGAAAACTATATACATATATATATATATATATATATATATATATATATATATATATATATATATATATATATATATATATATATATATATATATTGTTGTGGTTGACGAAATTCGCAAACCACCATTCAGGTCCCTTAGGTGAGATATCTCTGTAAGTATATGTGTAGTTAGGCCCAAACCCGTTGTTTAGAGGGAATAAATGTCATTCATTCGGGCTGCGACCCTTTTAGATAGCCGTTTTTCTTTTACTATCTTTATTTTGGACCAGCCGCCATTACTACCACCACAACCACCACCAACCACGTCTCAACAGCCATCACACAACAACCACCAACCGCAACACCGCTTCACAACAACAGCCACGACCCTTGCTGTCACATCTCGCTCTCGCACCCATCGCATCACCGCCATTCCCGCGCCGCTTGTGGGCACCGATCCTGGACCTCGTGCAGGGCGCGCACCGAGCAGCGGGTGCAAAAACACCAGCGTTTCCGAGAAATCGGATCAAAAACGATTCACGCCCACTTCTGTTCCGTCCTATCAGCGAGCGTGGGGCGATTTGGCCCCGCCTCCAGGTGCGTCGGAGTATAATCGCTATATGCAGATTCGCGGATCAAAAATCATTCATGCCCACTTTTTCTCTGTCCAATGGGGAGCCAGCCAGAGGTGAAGGGTCGAAGGTGAAGGAGCGAAGCCCCGGGGGCCATAAAGGGCCACGTTCGCTCGCCAAAAAAGTAGTTGAGTTGGGAAGAGTTGGCAGTTGAGTTGGGAAGAGTTGGCAGTAGTTGAGTCAGTCAAGGAGAGTTGAGAAGAGAAGAGTCAGAGAAAGCAGTTGGACGGAGCTGAGAAGAGTGGAGAGTTGGAGAGTGGTGGTGGCGGCGGCGGCGAAGGCAGTCGAGAGGGCGCTCATGTCAGAGTCGGGGAGCTGCGGAGAGGGGAGGCCGGTAACGCGACCGAGGTCGTGGTGGAGACGCTCGTCGCGGGACCCGAGCCAGCGAGATATCCTCATTCCCCCGAGCATCAACAACCCCCTCCTGTTTCCCCCCCCCCCGCGCTGAGATAGTGTGAGAAGGGGGCCCCGTTCCCACCCCATTTCCAGGCAGTGCCAGCGAGGCCCGCGGAGTCGGGGCGCCACCGCCATTTTGCGGTTCATCACCAGACGGGTAGGCTCGACGCGGTCTCGGCCCCAGGCCCGTCTGCCCCCCCCCCCCCCATCGTTGAGGGTGGTCCCTTTTTCTTTTGCTTTGAGTATATGTGTTGTCGGCGCCGACTGTGAAGTAAAACTGTATAAGTGTTGCCGTGTGCTCGGTAGTCGGTTGTAGATCTGCATTGTGTTTCACTTTTACATTTGCTTTTTGTGCATTATTGTGGTGTTTCTTCTTTTACATTTGCTTTTGGTGTATAATTGTATATGTGTGCTTTCCGTTTGCCGCGGAATAAATGTGCTTTATGTTGAACTGTTTCTCCCGTTTCGCTTCGTCTTTTCTCTAATTGAATCTCCGTCTTACTTCACGTAAAGGGTTGGTCGTGGGCTAAAACGCCCGATAATTAATCGAACCGTCGAGGTTGACGATAACACCGCTCGGTTATCCCGATAGTACGGAACGGGTCGCTTAAAGAGGCCCGTGTCCGAAGTCGACCTGCGGCGAGGTGCGATCGCCCGGTCTACCCTCCGTGTGGGTACTTAGGTAGGTCGAATTTGGCGAGCAACCCTATCCCACGCGGGGGGCCGATTGGCACGATCGTGGTGAGGCCGAAAGGCCCACCCGTGACTAGTTCCCGGCGTTAGTCCGAGAGGGTCACGACGGGATTGTCCGTCCGGTGGGCGACGTGCCGCGATTCGAGTTACGTGGCCGCCCGCACGCCGGCGGGCGCGAATCAGCAACAATATATATCGAAGCAGGGATGAGTGGGGGAAATGTTTGAACAAGCAGGGTAAAAGAGAAATCGCTTTTCATCTGGGAAGGAGTAACTTTTCTCAAAGCTTTAAGTCAAAATAACTGCTTTCTGCCACTGAAACTGAGTGGAACAGAGTCTAAATAATGTTGGTTGCAGTTGGCAAGGCCCAATTGCAGCCAATCAGAAAAGAGCACAAACAGCCCCTCAAGGTCCCACAGGGTTTGGAGGTACAGACAGTAAACACAGATCAAGGGAGTGAATCATAACTTCTGCTCGTTCTCAGCGTTGATAAGGAACAACATTACATTCTGACATTCTGACTGGTGCTGCTCACAGAACCTCGGCAGCTCTCACAATGCCTCTACACAAAAAACCATGCATTGTATTCATTAAATTTGTGAACTAAATAAGAAATATCTAAAGTTATGTTTAATCATGTACTAATTGATATACTTAAGTCTTCCTGGAACTTATGCAACGTTTCCGGGTTGTTCCATAGTTTTAATGAAAAATGACAAATCAATATCAACTGAAGGCAGATGTGTGTTTTACAGAAAGCAAATATAACAATACATGGTTAGTTATGTTTACAATGGAATCCTCTCAACTGCAGCATTTAACCTAAGTTCATGTAATATTTTGTGAGTGAGGCACAATGTCTTTATTCATTCACACCGATTACAAATGCTTAAAGAGGAAATCAACTTCGACAGTACCATGATGCACGTATCACCATGCCGTAATTTAAATGTTTTGATTGTTTTGTTGAAGTTCACCTGTTGTTGGAGTTCTATTATTCTGCAAATGACCGACAGCGAGTTGTGTGCATATGCAGGCAATCGGAATGAGCCAAAACCTTTCCAAAGCAACGTTCCTCAGACTTCCCAGGAGACTTTGGGTAAAGTCTTTGTGAAGGAAGAACCATCTGATGCTCTTCCCAAGGAGCTCAGCAGTGATTCTCAGCTTATACAAAGTAAGCAAAGTCTGGCACAGAATTTTATGTCATACATTTATTTTGCTGTCACTGGCATTGTTCTTGAGGTCCTGTGCTTTCAAACACGGTACCGTGAAGAATATCGCCACGACGCAATTTACAATATAGTAATCCCTGATTTATATCTCCCCTTTCGATGTCATTTCGCAAAGACATCATCACGCTATTTACACCACTACCCAACTTGCGTCTCCTCAACTCACACGTTGACTTAAAGGCCACGCCTTTAATCCTCGAGCGTATTCAGAACTTACAAGATTGATAAGGACACCAGAAAACATCGCCAAAGTACCAAATCGAGAGATCGCAAAATCGCCGAATGAACGACTGAACTTTGCTTCGCATATCGAGGATTGTACTGTACTGTGTAGTGGCTAAGAGGCATGGTAAGAGGGTCTGACTGTATTTTGATTTGTTTGTTTAAATTCACCTGTTGATTTATTTCTGTTTTGTTACAATTGACTGATGGTGAGTTGTGTGCATGTGCAGGCGATCCGTTTGAGACACAACCTTTCCAAAGCAACGTTCCTCAGACTTCCCAGGTGACTTTGGCCAAAGTCTCTGTCAAGAAAGACCCATCTGATGCTCCTTCCATGGAGTTCAGCAGTGATTCTTTGCCGACACAGAGTAAGAAAAGCTTGGCATAGAACAAGATGCAACACACACAGAAAACTATAACCTGTGAAAATGGTGAATCACCCACCCTGTGAATTTCATGTTGTTTTATAAAATATTCAGGTTGAGGGTTCATCCTCGTTCAAACATAGTGGGTGTAGGGGGCTGGGTTTAAGGGGTGGTTTGGCTGGGTAGCTGAATTGTGGAGCTAGTTACATGCTGTTCTTTACAAGTCCTAAACATTTTCACACGTGCATGTCCCAAACTTAACACCAACTTAAATGGGGCGTCGTATCGTGATCACCAGTATTCATGAATTACAACTGCACAAACGAGATGCAGATATAATTAACAAGTTTAAGAAAAACAACTATATTGCACTATAACAAACAATGTAGCTGCACCAGGGGATGTCCGTGTACGAGGCCCTTTTCTCGAGCAAAGGTGGGGGTAAGGTGTACAAGTTATTTTATTCATTTATTTTTGGAACTTTGTTGAAAGGTGTTTGGACTTTCGTGCAAAGGTTTTATTTTTTTCAAATTCGTAACCCACCTTGACAAATATTGCATCGTCCCAAAATGTGCAGATTGACTTTCATCTGTGAACAGTTTTCTCGTTTATTTATTCCCCGCCCCCGCCCTTCCCTGCACCATCCAATCCCGCCCCACTGCAGGATCAATACAAAGTAAACGTCCATCATTAGAGGCACCAAGTGGCAGTCAACCCTGCAAAAAGCAGACATCTCTGAAAAAGTTTCTTAAACCTCAGCAAGGAAGGTTGAGTACACAGTGCAAGGACGCCACCAGTTGCGTCACCACTGAGCCACAACCTGAAGATGATGCAACTGCTGGCAGACTTATTTCGACTGGTGCCCAGGGTGAGGTAGATGCTGACAAAATCCCAATAGAGTTTTTATCTGCTGCTCTTCATCAACCCACTCATAAAAAATTCCCTCATCGTAAATTTGGAAAGCAGAAACGTGCTTTTCAGTCCGCGTGGTTTAAGCGATTCCCTTGGCTGCATTACTCTGAATGTACTGACCGTGTCCTTTGCCACCTGTGTATGAAGTCGCCATTAGTGGGATGTTCAAAAAAGGATGAGAGATTCATTAAAAAAGGCTTTTGCAATTGGAAGAAAGGACTGGAGAGATTTAACGAACACCAAAAAAGCGCACGTCACAGAATAGCCGTTCAGGAAATATTTCTTCCGTCCCAATGTGGCGACATTGGTGAAAATCTGTCACAGGTACATCAGACGGACAAACAGGAGAATCGCAAAATTTTCCTTGAGATTTTGAGAAACACCTGGTATTTGGCACGCCAGGGCCTTCCGTTAAGGGGTGATGATGACGACGATGACGAAGATGGAAACCTTTTCCAGCTAATTAAGCTAAGAGGGCAAACAGATGATCATGTACAGAGGTGGCTGAAGAAAGGGACCATCAAGTATTTATCAAAAGACATTCAAGATGAACAATTGCAGATTATGGGACTGTCTTTGCTGAGGAACATAGCTGCAAACGTACATAAAAGTATCTGGTACACGATCATTGGAGACGAGGTGGCAGACACTTCAAAAAAACAGCAACTTGCGATTTGCATCCGATGGATAAACGATATGCTGGAGGTTGAAGAATCCTTCACTGGTCTTTACCACATGGAGACTATAAATGCCGACATGCCAGTTGCTGCGGTGCGAGATACATTGTTTAAACTGAATCTTTCTCCAAGCAATGCCAGGGGCCAATGCTATGATGGTATTTCCAACTTGTGCGTACCAAAAAGAGTTGTCTGTTCTCGGATGCAGAGAGAGGCCCCGAGAGCGACGTTTACACATCGCTATGGTCACACACTGCAGTTGGCAGTTTGCGTTGCGATGAGAGAAGTCGACGAACTCGAGGACGTTGTTAACGCTGTGCAAGAAATTACAGAATTGAGAAAACTTTCCCACAAGCGAAATACCGTCCTTGATCAATTGCAGCATGAGACGGTACCAGACACCTCCGGTTTTCGTGACCTGTACCCCACGCGTTGTATAGTATCTGCTGATTCATTTCAAACGGTCATTGATAACTACGAGGTTCTCCGGTCTACCTGGGATGAATATCTTGAGGATAAACATTTGAAGTCTGACGTGAAAGCGCACATCATCAGCATGAAAATTAAGATGGAGACATTCGACTTCTACTTTGGAACGAGGGTTGCTGGTCTCATTCTCAAACTGACCGATAATCTGTCCAAGACCCTGCAACACACTGCAATGTCAGCTTCTAACTGCCAGGAGATCGCTGTTGGGACCCTGAAAACGCTGGAAAAAATGCGATCAGACTCCGATTGGCAGCTATTTTGGGCCTGTATAGTTCAAGAAGGGGAGAAGCTCTGCCTTACCGACTCGTCACCACAAACGAGGAGAATTCGGGCACAATCTGAGTATCCTGAAACGTCCAAAGAGCATTATCATCGAATGTGGAATCGGGCGTTTGACTCTGCAAAAGAGGGAATCGAGGACAGGTTCAATCAACCCGGCTTTGTGGTTTTGAAAAACCTCGAATGCATTTTGGCAAAGGGTGCCAATGGTGAACCATATGGGGCAGAACTTTCCACGATAGAAGAAGCATATAAAGGTGACTTCAGTCCCAAACTTTTAACGGTGCAGCTCTGTTATATCCAAGCCCAGCTGAATGAAATGGAGGAACACTCTCAGACATTTTCTTGGAGAGATGTATTGCTGTTAGTGAGGAAAATGACAGTTGCGCAGAGAAATATTGTTTCGGAAGTTGTCAAAATTCTGAAACTGCTGTTGCTCATACCCGCCACAAGTGCCGTCGGCGAACGTTCTGTATCTGTACTGCATCGGGTGAAAACCTATTTGGCGTCAACAGTGGCACAGCAACGACTCAACCACTGTATTCTGTTACATGTGCACAAGGAAATTACGGATTCCATCAACCTAATAGATACTGCAAATGAGTTTGTAAATAACGAAAAGAGGCAACGGAACTTTGGTCGCTTTTCCGAGAAAGATGTGGAGCATTCACAACTGTTGAACTCATAAGTTATAGCGTTGTCGATTGTGACCTTGTTCATACCTAATGTGATACGTTTCGCTTCGCTTCGCTACGCACACACACACTGATTTAAGGCCTCTGCCTTTGAATCCTAAGAAAGGTTCCACACCAGAAAGACGCTGCACAAATGTCTTGTGTGTAACAAACTTTTCCTTGTTGTCACCTTTAAATGTACAATTTTTTTTAATTTTTTTTTTAAACTGGTGTAGAAAAGAGACCACACAAGTATTTTGTGTGCAGTATTATTTTGTTTGGTTACCAGATTTAAAGCACCATCGACACTGGGTTTTCATTGGAAGCTGGCTGCCATTGGAGTTCTGGTGGGTTGTCAGCTGGTTTACTGCTAGCAGTTTGTCTGGCACATCTTTTTCCCAAATTTTTTTTCGTCCACAGGTGTTTTGCACTCAATTGGGTTCATTTGAGGCAACAAACATTGACTTGGTCAAAATAACCGATTGTGATAGGCCTGTATAGTTCTAAGTTTTATGATTTGTTGCGTTATTTTATTCCCCAACTGCAACAAAAGGGACAACAATGTCCCCACATTGTTATATTCAACCTAAATACTGTCAAACAATTCTGTAATGCTGCCCTTATGAACCTCATTCTCCAGAGACAGACAAAGGAAGCCGATCGACCCTACGCAGAGGTATCTTCTACCGTTCTCGTAACCAAATGTGTGCTGTACAAAGAGTCACGCATGCTGAAGGCCTGGTTGGTTATGGAGCATGGAGAGTTGAAAATGAGAGCAACTCAAACTTCGCTCTTAAAATTTGGTTTTGTGGATCAAACACCAGTTGCCGATATATTGCAAATTTCCTGCGATGATCGAAGCCAAGAGTTTTGCCTTTACCTTTGACTTGCCACCAAGTTGGGTCTACGTTGAGAATGTTCTGAGCCTGTGTTGCTTGTTTTGGCAGTAATAGTGTTTATACCTAAGGTACTGTACGTCAGTATGAAAACGTACTGGATAGGATGTGGCCACGATTCATAGTACATGTTGTTATAGGTCGCGGTGAAATGAAAGTATCCAGACAAAATATTTGTCAGCATGTGAAAATTCTTGGATATTCATTAATTGGTGGTTACTACAACAGTATGTAATGAAAATTAGAACTTCACATTCAAAGCACCTTGTTTTTTGACCTAAAAGTCGATGTGAAGTAGAAGTCGAATTGGATAATTTCCCCCATTTTTCTTTCCTTCATTCATAGCTGAGTCTATTTGGAGTACAAGACAAAGCAAAATCAACAACGGTCATCAGTAAAACTGTCAGTCAGAACAACAGAGGTGTTAATTCCTCCCTGACACTCACAACGCACTTCCAGGGTCATGAATATTATAGCGTCAACAGCTCAACTAACGTTAAGCTCGTCGCGGCGGGATGTCGAAGTCCCGCGATGTCGCGAGCGCCTCAAATGAGACGTTCCAAATTAATGGCGGCAGCACGCATGTGGGCTGTTAGGAGACATGAGGAAACTTAAGCTTTTGAACCCAACAGGTTTATTTTCTGAACTGCAATCAATAAAAAAGAAAAAAAGCCAGGGAGGATTTAATCACGACAAAGGAGACCATGGTGAGTTGTGGTGGGAATGAAAAGGAAAATAACGAATCGATAAATAAATATGTACGAGGTCCGTCTAAAAAGTAACGGGACTGACTTCACAGAAAATTTATTGCAAAAAATATATTGAAATCACAGCTTGGCCCCTTCAAAATAGTTTCCCTCCAGTCTCACAGACTTGTCCATCTT
The DNA here is from genome assembly GCF_056783735.1 of Eptatretus burgeri. NCBI lineage: Eukaryota > Metazoa > Chordata > Myxini > Myxiniformes > Myxinidae > Eptatretus > Eptatretus burgeri. Next base: position 39,528,407 of record NC_140977.1, on the reverse strand, counting down.
CTTCCACGCTTCAATGCATCCCTGGAAGGCTTCTTCTGGAATCCTCCGGAGCTCCGTCATCACGGCCCTTTTGATGGCCTCCACATCAGGAAATCGGGGCCCCTTGATCACCCCCTTGAGTTTGGGGAATAGAAAAAAATCACAAGGGGCCAAATCTGGCGAATACAGGGGTTTCTTCAGAGTTGGCACGTTCCTCTCCGCCAGAAACTGTCGGATGCTCAGGGCACTGTGAGTAGGGGTGTTGTCATGGTGGAGCACCCAGGCGTTGTTCTCACACAGATCCCTCCTCTTGTCCCGGACTGATCTCAATGAGGAGCCGGAGGATCTCCTGGGACACGTATTGATTCACTGTTTGACCCTGTGGTAGAAACTCGAAGTGGATGATGCCCTTGATGTCAAAAAACATGATGAGCATCACCTTGACCTTCGACTTCGACATCCTTGCTTTCTTTGGTCTTGGTGATGCCAGACTTTTCCACTGACTCTGCCATTTGGTCTTGGGATCGTATTCGAATATCCACAATTCATTGCCAGTAATGACTCTCCCGAGCAGGTCTGGATCGCCCTTGAGGCGCTCGATAATCTCTTGACAGACAGTGATTCTCTGCTGTTTCTGGTCCTCGGACAACAGCTTGGGGACCATCAGTGTGCACACCTTGTGCATTTCGAGATTTTCAGTGATGATGCTCCAGACAGTGTCCTTGTTGATGGAAAGTTCCTCAGCAATCATCCGCACCGTGAGTCGACGATCTGCGCGCACCATCTGCTTCACACGCTCGATGTTGTCCGCCTTTCTGCTCGTTGAAGGTCTTCCAGACCGTGGATCGTCTTCAACCTCCTCCCATCCCTCTTTGAACCTCTTGTGCCATTCAAATGCACGTGTACGTGACATCGTTTCTTCCCCGTAGACTTACTGCAGCATTGCGAAGGATTCAGGTGTTTTGCCAATCTTGGCAAGAAACTTCAGATTGGCTCTCTGCTCACGACTCATAGCGCGACAACTCAGACAAGACAACGTGTAAAGCACGACCTGTAAAAAATCACACAATGAGCGCAGTCAAACATCACCAATCATATATATTGCTGGAATGTTGCGAAAGACTGTGACGCAACCCAATCATTCAAGTTGTGGAAGTGGAGCACACAGCAGGCTCAGTCCCGTTACTTTTTAGACGGACCTCGTAATTTTTAGCAAAGATAAGTACATTGATTGTAATGCTAAAAATGGTTAGCAAGACTGAATTCAGACAATAAGTTTTTGTTTTTTAATGTTCTCATTTACAATGCATTTGTAGCTACTGTCAGAGCTGGTATTGCTCAATAAACATTGCTCGCCTGATGGGTGACAAGTGTTTGCTCGCCTGACGCGGGTCTTTTATTTTTTCCATAACTTCTGTGCTTCTTACCAACAATACTTGACTTTTTTCTTTTAAGTTTAGCATGCACTTTTCGACAAGCACATGGTACATGTGGTAATCCACAACAAGTGCATTTGTTATCCTTAATCCAGTTTCAAGCCTATGGAAATCCTGAAAACAACATATTTCGAATTTTGTTATTATTTCCCCCTGACTGTTTTTCACCCCTTTCCGTTTGTCCCTCTGTGAGCATGATATCTCAAAAAGTTGTGGACGGATTATTACAAATCCTTGTGGATAAGTTGGGTAGGTGATGAGAACAATCCAATTTGAATTTGGTTATCTCCCATTGCAGATCTGGCCTATCAGTGGGATACAACACATAAACTGTTTAGCCTGGTGGAGGTATGCACTTTATCAAGTGCTGTTCTCGTTCAGTGTTTGTTCATCATGCTTTATTTTTTCCCCCCAAACAATATCTCGTTTCAAGGGAACTGGTGAGTTTTTGCTTTCTTTAATCAAGTTCTTGTACACACCTGCTCTATCTGTTGGCTTTGTTAGTATAAATGCTGGACTTGTTGTGGGATACCCCTTCTTGCTTCTGTTTATAGACATGACCAAAATACGACACAATGTTAAGCACCTGTAGATAATTTATTTGTCATTGCTATCCATTTCGTAGGCTGTCACATGTTCTCTAACTTCTTACTTCTACTTTAATTGCATTCTGCTTGACATCCGTTACAACAGAATAGAAAACCGCTGTGCTTGGGTATTGAAGGTTTCCTTCTGATCTAATGCTTCCCCTACTTTTTTCTTTTCTTTTTTATAAAATGATCTAAGGCTCGTAGTTCAGCTGCCCCACACACCCATGAACATGCATGACACAACACAAGACTGTTGAGACAAACACAGCCACTGAGCTTGGGGGAAGTGCCATCACTTCCCAGGGTACTTTGGGTACCAGGGATGTCACAACAATGGCGCCGCTTTTCTCACCACACTCAGCGGGCCATTTCGTAAGAAGGAGTTTCCTCTTGATAGATGCCAACCTATGGAGATTGTCCGTGCTCTATCCTTTCAAATGCTGAACATCAAGCAAGGAAGCAGCATGTACCATCTTAAGCCTTATGTATGACTCAGCAGGGGTTTGAACTGCTGACCTCCCAGACTCGGAGCAGATGCTCTAACCTTTACACCACTGAGTCTGGTTAATATGTACACAACAAACGTATCTATTCCTAACTTTTTTTGTGATCTTGCATGACATAGTTACTGTGCGAGTTTGTCTACAAGTACAGCCTTGTGAGTTTTCTTAGATATTTAAAAACCATGTTTCTTCTAATTTGTTCATGTTATCAATAATATGAAAGGCAGGTTCCAGCATGTGTGAATAGTGGAATGTCAACGAGTAGGTCTTGAACAAAATAATATATTTCCAAAGAAAATACAGAATAAAAGACTATTGGTAGACTAGTTGCTTTCCATAAAAAAAAAACTTTCTTTCTTTGTTCCAGCTAAACCGGATCATGATCCTACACCCCCAGCTACAATTAGGGATGCACTTGTTCCCATACCAACCAATACTTATGAAGAGGATGCATCTCCTGCCAGTGATGATTGGGGCAACAGTCCTGTACACACAGAAGCAATGGAGAACAAGTCGGGGTTTTTCAGTCAAACAACAAAATCATCCAACTGGTCCACTGAGCCAAAAGACACAGCTGCCATGATCAAGGCTTTCTTTGGTCAGAGGGACATGGTGCATTCATATGAAATGTGCAGGGGAAAGGATTGCAAGACAAGTACAGCAGAACTACAGCGTCCCACAGGAACCAAGGACTGTTTTCAGCACAATTGGTTATTCGAAAAGGAACTTACCTGTTGTCCTCGGACTGGCTATCGCTGGCTGGTGTATGTTGAAGGCGAAGGGATGTTTTGCCTGCTTTGTCGCAAACATGATACGGCAAATGCTCAGAACAAAACGAAGGACTTTAACTGTGTCCCAGCTTTTCGATTCACGCGCAGATCAGTCGAGAAACACGCAAACTCAAACATGCATCAAGAGGCGGTAACCAAAGAGCTTCTCAGCCAGAGGTCACTAATCCACAAAGAATACATTCATAAAGAAAATACAAGGCAATGCGTGTATCAGAAGGGTTTTCAGACTATTTATTGGGTTGCTAAAGAAGAGATCAGTAACAGAAAATTCACTCAACTTCTGGATCTTCTGGAACAAGTTGGACTGACCGACATGAAGTACTTTCAGCACAGGTCAGATGGCTCTGTCCGGGAAATGTTTCTCATTCTTGGGCGAACTATAAAGCAACAAATCATCAGTAAAGTGCAAAAGGCCAGTAGCTTTGGGCTTTTAGTTGATGAAGTATGTGACGTCACTGAAACGAAGCAGTTGGTCACCTTTGTGCAGTTTGTCGATACTTTTGATTATAAAACCAAAGTAAATTTCCTTTCAACTGATAACTTGTTGCTGGAGTCGACTTTAGCAAATGCTGAAACAATGAAGACGGTCATGCTCCAGCAACTGAAAACCTGTGGCTTGGATATCCATCGAGCGAGTGGCCTTGCATCTGATGGTGCCAGTGTCATGCTAGGTAAAGGGAATGGCCTGGCTGCAAAGCTGCAAGCAGTGTCCGACACTCTATTGTCAGTTCACTGCATCTGCCACAGACTTGCACTCACATGTGGAGATGCAAATGATGAAGTTTCATACATACAGAGAGTGGAGAACATTCTTAACAACTTGCGGTCTTTCTTCAACAACTCGGCAAAGAGAACAGCGATGTATGCAAAAGTTGTTGAAACTTCACATCAGGTGGACTCTACTGCAACTGAACAAGGAATGAGTAATTGCAAAGAATCCAAAAAACTTCAGAAAGCGGTCAGAGCACAATGGTTGTCTACCCAAACCTCGATCATGACTGTATATGAAAATTACCACGTGCTCACACAAACATTACACCAGCTCAAAGAAGAAGGTGATCCTACTGCTACAGGACTACTGGCACAAGTTCAAACGATTAAATTTGTTTCAGCAGTGTATCTGCTGTCAACAGTTTTGCCTATCCTCGACCATCTCAGCAGATCATTTCAGAAGGGTGCCATTTCATTTGCCTCCATTAGTCCAGCCATCGAGTTCACTTTGGATTTGCTGAAAGATGTTGCAAATGAACAGAAGCCTTTGAAGCAACTTAAACAGGATCTTTCAGAGGGAGGAAGACTTGCAGCCTGTGACATCCCACCTTTAACTGAAAGCAGTGGGCAGCAACTTGCTCACCTGACAGAGAAATATGTCTCGGCTCTGATCGAAAACATTAACAACCGCTTTCAGAATAGCCTTGAAGTGCTGACTGCTTTTAGGATTTTTGATCCCACTGCTGTCCCAGACAGATTCACAGAAGAGTTCAAAGAATATGGCCTGGCAGATGTTAGAATTCTTGGTAGCCACTTTTATCGGATGTCCGATCAAAAAGAGAAAGCAGAAGAGTTGGAATGTGAGTGGAAAAAGTTTAAGTACAACCTCTTGGAACTGAAGAAGGAAATTCCCAGAGAAGTTCTAAATCCCATAATAATGGGGAAAAATCATGTTGCTCAATCTCCGACTGAGTGGCTTTTGGAGAAGATCCTTTCAATGCGCAGTACTTATGATCATTTTGTGCCAATGCTCGTCCATATCATGGAAGTGTGTCTATCCCTTCCTCTGAGCAACACTTGGCCAGAGAGAGGTGCACCTGCTGTTAAAAGAGTTAAAACACTACTGAGAAACAGAATCAAGCAAGACATGTTGGAGTCACTCCTCCACATCTCCATAAATGGACCAAAAGTTAACGAATCTGGTGAGCTTATCGCAGAGGCAGTAGAATACTGGAAGAAGCTGAAGAACAGGAGGAAGTTAATGCCATCTCGATGAGACCAGGTCCAAATCGGACAAATAGCCAGTGGTATGTGATTTAAAAAAAAAATGGAGATAGACTCTTCTTCATAACCAGAAGAATCTGAAAGTGACTGTGAGACGAGAATATGACTGAATGGGACTCGACGAATCGACTTGGATGATCCATTACAGCTTCACTTCTGAGATGCCAAAACTTTGAGGTGCAACTGTTCAAACCAGAAACTTTTCATCTGTGACTGCATTTGTTGCTATGACAGCCATACAAGATCAATTAATGAAGCAAACTTTCAGAAATGGAATGGAAATAGAAGCCATGAGAATGATCCTTGCGGAAGGTTGTTTTTTATTTATTTATTACAAACTCAGATTTCCTGGTTAGTTCCCCCAGACCCCCATCTTTTATTGGTGCACATACATACAGTCGTGGCCAAAAATATTGGCACCCTTGCACTTTTTTCAAAGAACTCACAATTTTCTCTTAAAATAGGTTGAAATTGACCAAAGTATTTTGCCTCCAAATTTTTTATTTCACTGTTAATATTACAGAACCTTTGTTTTTGATTCAGAACTTAATAAATCCATTTAAATCAGAATATAAAAAAAAATGGCATTGACAAAATTATTGACACCCTCGACTTAATATTTGGTAGCACAGCCTTTGGACAAAATAACAGCAGTCATGCGCTTCCTATAGCCATGAATGAGCTTACTACACCTCTCTACTGGCAGTTTCACCCAGTCTTCTTGTGCAAACTGCTCCAGTTCCTCCCAGATTTGAAGGGTGCCTTCTCCCAACTGCTGTTTTCAGATCTCCCCACAGATGTTCAATGGGATTTAGATCTGGACTCATTGCTGGCCATTTCAGAACAATCCAGTGTTTTTTCTTGAACCATTCCTGTGTGCTTTTTGAAGTGTGTTTGGGGTCATTGTCCTGATGCAAGACCCATGACCTTCGACGGAGACCCAGCTTTCGGACACTGGGTTGAGCATTGCGCTCCAAAATGCCTTGGTAATCTCCTAATTTCATGATGCAAATGCACACATTCAAGGTACCCATTGCCAGAGGCAGCACAGCAACCCCAAAACATCACTGAACCTCCTCCATGTTTGACTGTAGGGAAGGTGTTCTTTTCTTTGAAGTCTTCATTTTGTTTTCTGTAAACAGATATGATGTGCTTCAACAAAAAGCTCTCAATAATTTGTTTCAATATTTCAAAATCAATAATTTGATCTCATCTGTCCACAGGACGTTCTCCCAGAAGGATTTTGGCTTATTCAGATGTGTTTTAGCAAACTCCAGTTGGGCTTTCTCATGTCTCTCTCTCAGCAGTGGGGTCCTCCTGGGTCTCCCACCACAGAACCCCCTTTCATTGAGTTGGTGATGGATGGTGTGAGTTGAAACCGTCATACCTTGTGTTTGAAGGTCAGCTTGAATCTGTTTGGTAATTGATCGAGGTGCTTTCTTCACCATTCAAACAATCCTTTGCTGCAATCAAGTTTTCTCTTGCGGCCACGTCCAGGGAGGTTGGCTACAGTGCCATGGGCCTTAAACTTCCTGATAACATTGTGTACTGTGCACACAGGAACATCATGGTGTCTGGAGATGGACTTGTAGCCTTGAGATTGTCCATGCTTGGCTACAATCTTGTGTCTGACCTCAGACAATCCTATGTTTTTCTTTCTTTTCTCCATGCTCATTGTAGTACATACAGTGACACAAAACAGTAGAATGACTCCTTTTCTCTGTTCAAACTGGTTGAATGAGTGATTTTTATATTCCAGGCACCTGCAACTCACCACAAGTGCGTTCAATTCCAAAATAAAGGAGAATCACCTCTTTGAAATTTAATTATTTCTAACAACTTTTAAAAGGTGCCGATAATATTGTCCAAGCCATTTTAGGATTTCCGTGTGGAATAAGCTAAGATTTAGTACTTTTTCAGCTTTTTTTTTGTTTTGTTCCACTATAAACCAAAGAAATACATATGTGGATACCAAAAGATTTTTTTTTAAAATTCCAACAGGTTTGTGGAAGAATTGGTGCATTCTTTTAAAAAAGTGCAAGGGTGCCAATATTTTTGGCCACGACTGCAGCTGATTAAGCAAAATAACACAAGGAAATCTGTCGGTGTTGCCAAAACTGGGGACATATCGGCTTTGATTAATTTTTTTTTTTTATCGAGATGATTATTTTCGAACTGAATAATACAAATGCTGGTGACAGTGATTTTAGCTGTCCCAAAAGCATTATGAAAAACAGAAAGAAGACAAACATGAAGATGGCAAAAATGTGACCTTTATTCATTCAATGTGTGATGAAAACCATGATTCAAAGTGACAGAAGATGGTCTCACTTTCTTGGTAATCTTCAGTCAAGAAAACTGAATGTGCATCTAACGAAGTAAAGTTCGTAGGCTCCAATGTTGGCAATTTATTTTTCAGTTGTCAAGTCAATGACTGGTGTATAACAGTAACGCAACTGAATTAAAGTGGCCAAATATACTCAGAATGCCTGACAGAGCTAGCAGGCGACAAGGCGGTCATCAGACCTCAGCCTATCAGACTACTCATTACTTTGCTGGACGAATCACAGATGCGTATTTCAATGAATCCAATCATCCACTATAAAACTGAAAACTTTGGAAATCCCATCAAGCAGTCACATTGACAATATGGCAGGGCCCTTGATTTGAATCCAAGGAGAACGGAAGGAATGGTGATTGTTACACAATTGAGGAGCTAAATCTGAAGGCCCCTTTGGAGCAACTCTGGCAAACTCTACCGTGGTCACAGTAATGGAGAAGAATAACATTTATGTGCATCCAACTCACAACCAGATGGATATCAAAGACCAAATACATCCCAGGAGTGGGCCCAATCCCACTCTTAACCAAGATGCAATTCAACTGAGCAGTCTAACCGTGACGGCATCAGCAAAAGATATATCAACGATGATGACGGCGAATGGGAATTGTGAGGGAGATGGCCAGAGACGAGATAGGAAACAATATGATTAAGACTAATAAGGAAGTGAGGGAAGAGTTCATATTTTTATAAAAATGATATTTTATACATTTTGCTGTGATTTTTTTTTCTTTTTTGATTGAGTAGAATGGTTGGTGACATAATTAAGTGTTGCCCTGAGACTTGAAACTTAGTATGTGCACAAGTATTGTTGTTTCATCATGGAATTGTTTCATATTTGGTACGTTAATAAAGAGGCGTGAAATGTGAACTACGAGGTTGATAACTGGTCTGCGTCATTTCAGAGGTCTAGATTTTCTCAACGGCCCTTGTATGCTCTTTGCATGCTGAATTTAGAAATGCATCTCATTTCGCTCAATCAGGTCAAGTTTTTATGCTATCTCAATTTTAAGGAAAAAAAAAAGAATCAAAATATTTGTTTTTTTTAATTAGCATTTTTTAAATTCAAAATCAGACTTACATTGACAGAAAATGTACAAACTATATATAAAATAATGCAAAAGTACCGTTAATGTGAAATTAAACATTAAAAAGACGAAGGAAAACAGCGACTGCTGGAGCGACTGAAGTTGGGTGTTGCCAGAAACAACGATTTATCAATATTTTTCTAAAATTGAAATGAAAGTAATTGAGAAGGTACTTTCTTCCACATTAAGTGTACTTGTGTGTCATTATATGTTTAGTTTGTACATTTCCTGTCAATGTAAGTCTGATTTTGAATTTTAAAAATGCGAATTAAAAAAACAAAAATTGATTATTTTTTTCCTTAAAATTGAGATAGCAGAAAAACTTGACCTGATTGAGTGAAATGAGATGCATTTCTAAATTCAACATGCAAAAAACATATATGAACCGTTGAGAAAACCTAGACCTCTGAAAAAAAAATTTTTTCAAATGCAGCCCAGTGTAATCGAAGTAAAAATGAATCTGCACAATCTCTGGATTCTGAAACCAGGGCAGACACATTTTGTGAAATGTTGCTTTTGTGTACAGTATGTGCGAGGTACAAGGTAATTTAAGCATGTAGTGTAAATTGTAAATAAAGAATTCATTTTCTATCATCAATGTTATGGAACGAGTCTTATTTGATCGGTCTTTTTCTCCAACCATTCGCAATCAGGGCCATAACTGGCTCTGTGACTTGGGGTTTGGTTACTGCCCACAGCGTGGTCACCCAAGTGTGTTTGTAGGTGGTCACGACCCCTCAGCATTTGACAATATCGTGTGTGTATGTGTGCGTGGGTTTATCATTTTAATTTATTTATGTATTTATTATTACCACTTTTGTATTTTTTGTATGTGATAGAATTGTTAGGAACAGTTGTGTGTGAAAAAATGATGTGTGTGTGTCTCTCTCCCTCTCTCTCTTCCCACCCTCCTCTCCCTCCCCCATCCTCCTCTCCCTCCCCCATCCTCCTCTCCCTCCCCCATCCTCCTCCTTATACCATTATCCCATTGTGATGGGGTTGGTGGCTCATTGTGTACAATTGAGCATCTTTCACAAACTGACAACATTCAAAGCATTTACTCGACAGATTTGAATTTCATGAACAATACTCTTCATAGCGTGTTGGTGCTGCCAAAGCAGTTTCTTGGCAAGAGTTTCCTGGGTGGTTTGCCATTGCCTTCCAACCATTATTACCTCCACCACTGAAGGTGAAAGAGGTTATGTTTTTACCCCTCTCTGTGTGCAGGATATCTCAAAAAGTTGTGGACAGATTCGGATGAAATTTTGTAGGCAGGTTGGGTGTGTGACAAGGACGAACTTGTAAATTTTGGTGAAGATCCGGATCTGGATCTCGATATGAGAATTATTTAAGTTTCAAAGTGATTTTTCACCTTTGAGAGATAGGGCTAAAAACGATAGAGTATTGTATTGCATGATATTTCAAAAATGTTATGGGCCCGATATGTTCTCCTGGATCAGGCATTACATGGCGGAGGTATGCGCTCTACCGAGTGCCCTTCTCGTTTATCTGTGCTTTGTCCTTTTAAATGCTGAGCATCAAGCAAGAAACCAGCACGTACCATTCTTAACATCTTTGGTATGACTTGGCCAGGGTTTAAACCACCAACCTCTCAAACTCGGCGGATACACCACAGAGTCTGGTTACAAACGAAATACAGTACTACTCAAATTATTAGGGGTTAAAGAGGGGATTATCGGTTATTTGAGTCGATGCAAGAATAAGATTTCCCAACTCAGTGCTGCCAAGATCGTTTGTACAGAGACCCATCTCATAAGCCATGTGTATGTCATCTTCTACTTCACCTGCCATCATTATTTAATTCCCTCCCGCATGCCACTGGCGTGATGGACATTTTCACTTCCCCACGGTGTGCCGTCCTTGTCCTCCCCGCATTTATTATCTTGCCAAAACGAAGTTTTTGCAAGATATGTTAGTCAGCTTGTATGGGGTTTTTTTTTTGTTTGTTTGTCTGTAATCACGTATAAAAAATTCTGCAGAGCACAGTTATCATTGGAAATTTTTGTAACTTCGCATATCAGAGGCCTATAGAGGTCCCTTTCAGTGCACAAAATTTTGAAGGTCAAGGTCAAATGTCAAGGTCACTTTGTCGCAAATCAGGGGAGTCGACGAAACCCTTATTTTTTGAGTAATTTTGATTGGATCGTCTTCAAACTTCATGGGAATACAGTTCATGGTCTGGCGCTCAGCTGATTAATTTTTGGTGGCGATTGGCCTTGACCTTCATGGTTAGCGCCTAAGGTCAAACATATTTGACCCCAAGGTCAAATTTTCAAGTTTTAGGAACCATATCGTGTAGTACCTCAAATTGAACACCTCGATGAGTGCTTTCTAGATATGTCAAGCTTGAGACATTATGACGTCATTTGGTGACGTTATGAGGCAAACGCATATTTTTCATGGTTACTCTGTAGAACGATTCTCATCAGAATCTCTCGTAGACAGATATTCCTCAAGGAGTCGCTCCTGGTGGATAGCAGCTCTGTTCACCTCAGTGTGACCTTAAAGAAGTCACACGTGGTCACCTTTTGGCAAGATACGATTGGTTTTTTTTATTTAATTTGCCTCAAGGCTGGCATAATGGCGATTAGGAAAGGCTGAGATTCAGACCGTGACATCATAGAGAGATCATGTGCCTGCTGGTGCAGCCAACTCAGAAGTAATGCTGACATCATGGTCCAGAGCTTTCAAAAGCAGCCAAGATGGGGCGTGGAGGAGAGTTGTGGCCAACGAGCCCGAGAGGGAGGAGCTGTCCTTGGGTCCAGAGAATACAAGTCGCAGCACGAGAACCATAGCATGCTTACCTCCAGTTTTGAACAGCATGCCCAACGCTGCACTTTCTGGGCCTGCACAAAGGAAAGGCCACCGTTGCATGACAAAGCAGGCCAGGACATTCTGCAAACCAAATCTGCTTGTTTGTCCATACTCTGTCTTTTTTATTTTTAATGATGAGCATCAATGAAGGAAACAGCACCTGCTATTTTAAAATTATTTGGAACACGGGGTTTGAACCGTCGACATTCCAGACTCATAACAGATGCTCAAACAACCCCCCCCCCACCCCAAATTTAATCATGAATAAATAAACAATAGTGCAGAAATACATTGTAGCCTCAAATGTCGTTCTTCAGCACAAAACACCAGGTTGAGAAAAAAAAAGTTTCCAGAACCACAAATTTCAATCGAGTAGTTTTAGTTTAACCAAAAAGCGAATTGTTTCTATTTAACACTGAACCATCATTCGTTCATTTATGAATTGGAAAATAGTTTGGTGCAAAACGCTCGCTCAAGTGAATTGTTGATGAAGTGATAAAAGAGCTCATTTTGTGTTGCATACGATACAAGTTCAAGTTCCTTCTTTTCTTTTCTATTTGAACATTACGAATAACTTGCTCAATTTGGCTACATTATCTATTTGATTGTCTCACTCTTTCATTGTGTCCTGTGTTTTATGTACAAGTTTGGTGTGATCAACATAAAAACAAAAAAAAAAATCAACCTGAAATGGTTCTGGGTCAGACATGTGTCAAGAACAACAAAAATTACAACCTGAAACCACAGAAGGCACTGGAAGAAGCAGAGGTTTACCAAAGATTGGATGGAAAGATGAAATTGAAAAAAAAATACTGGAGTACAAGGGTCTCAAATTGAACAGAATGGATCATGTTGCAGTAAGCCTTTGTCCTGCACAAGCAGGTCATACTTGGTCAAATAGCAACGGATGAGATGAAAATAAATAAATAAAACGAGGAGCTGGTACTCGAGCTCCCCAGTCTTTTGGGTGATATGAGGAATAGATCTGTGAAATATGAAAGCAAAATGTTGAACGGCTTTTGAAATATTGCGTACACGTGCCAAGTTACCGAGATGGTTGTCATGATAACATAATTAATCCAATCAGAGCAGTGATCTAATGAGGTTGAGATAATGTCATGAGCAATAGATATCTGCAATATGAAAGCTAAATGTGCAACGGTTTTTGAAATATCGCGTACACAAAAGTACATGGACGGATGGTGAGTCGGACGAAGCTCATTTTAATATCCCCGTCTCCGACCTTGCTGGAGGGGCGGGGGACAAAATCACCAATGGTACGAGTGCCGAGTTGGGAATCAAGGCCCTACATTTCATTTCTCTCTTTCTCAAAAGGGCTGAAACGAAGAATTAAAACATGCCAAGTTATCGACTGATGATCCAGGCTGGCGAACCATGTTGTGCTTTGTCGGTACGAGGTAGGTATACAGGATACCATTATCATTTTGAATATGTTGTGTGAATGTAATTTTGGCCAGTGTGTTTTTTGTTGCACAAGTGTCTCATAAACTTTCTTTATATCTTTATCTATTGGTGCTGAATGATGGAAGTTCAAGTATTTTATTTCCCTTTGTATTTCAACATTATTAATAACTTGCTCAATTTGTGCTGCACAATCTTGTCTGTCTTCCTCTTTGGCCTGTGTTTTTGCATGAGTCTGTTGTGATTGACTTTTTTTTTCTTCCATCAAACTAAAATGTCTCTGGGTCAGACACGTAGCAAGAACTAACATGGACAAATCCCGTGGGCAACAAAAATTAGTACATGAAAACCTCCAGAAGGTGCTATAAGAGGGAAAGCTTGATGGAAATGGAATTGAAAAATTTACAACTGTAGAATGGCCTCAAATTGAACAGAATGGACCATGTTGAGACCGAAATAAAAAATAATTCTGAAACTTCTTTTCCAACTTCTGCACCAAACCATAATAAAAATATGAAATGAGAACCTCTGTTCCTTTTACCTCTCAACACATGAAAAACTAGAATGGCACTTGGTGGAGCACATACCTCCACCAGGCTGAAAAGTTTACGTTTTGTTTCCCACTGAAAGGCCTGATCTGCATCCGAACCAAAACCAAAATCGAATCGGTTTGTTCTAGTCACTGAACCAACTCGTCCACGACTTTTTCATATATCCTGCTATGTATAGTTTTTAGCCCTATAATCACTCAATGGTGAAGAATCACTTTAAAAATTATCCGATCCGGATCTTTCCTAAAATCGAATAATTTCATACTTGTCACACACCAAACCTGTCCACTAAGTTTGATCCGAATCCATCCATAACTTTGAGATGTCGTGCTCACAGACAAACAAACAATAAGGCATCAGGCAGTAGCCCGACAGGTATGACGAAAGTCATTCAAATGATGTCACTTTCACCCTGACCTGACATGTACAGCCAAGAAACTGACAGCCTCACTTTTGTCCTTCGGAATCCTCTGGTAAAGTTTGACAAAGATAACTGAAAGCGTTGGCGATTTATCACACTCACAAACATACAAACAAGCAGTCATAGACTGGTACTTACGAAATCATCAACTTGACCTCTGACCTTGTCTAATAAAAGCTGTCTCTAGAGAAGGTAGCGACACAAACCAGAAGTTTCTATGATGATTCTGTACTAAACCTCTCATAAAACATCCGATTTTTACCAGAATTTCGACAACCGAGTGTTAAGCATACTTAACCGTTACCAAAAGTGAAAACAGAATTGCGATCCGAGTTAAAATGAATTCGTAACGTCGACTGAAGCAAAAATCTCCATTTCTCCACGCAATTATTTTATCAAAGTCACAAA
>NC_140977.1:39479047-39509047 GCF_056783735.1 Eptatretus burgeri | reverse complement strand
TCCACAGAGGGGATTCCGACTAAGCACCTTCCTGATGTGGTAGTCCATGTGCGAAAATTACACACAACGTGGCAGGGTTTAAAGAAAAGCATCAATCGGAAGACTGCTACCAACATAGAGAAACAAGACAATTTCAAGGCCGACCTGGATGAGCTGTTTGACATAGCTCACGCTGATGCTACGAATCTTATAAAAATCGACGAGGACAAGGAGTTTCTTGCTTCTCAGCGTGAAAAGGGGCGTCCAGGAAAGATCGGGAGTCTTGACTACAAGACTGCCAGGACTTCAGAGAAAATTATGAAACGTAAGGATGAAGAGAAAAAGAGGAAACAGAAGGCGCTTTTGGAGATGGCTGCAACTTCTGAAACAGCCAACCTCCAGCTCTACTGAATCTAGTCCAAGTCGACAACCATCTTCTTCCATCCATCCAACCACCTGTGATTCCCAGCCTCCGAAGAGAAAAACGTGGGACAACTGGATTAACATCTGAAGTAACTGAGGCCCTGGATAGAACTCTCCTTAGCGATCGTTCTGTAAGTCAGGTTCTAATTCCATTTGCCAAGCAATTGGGACAAGACATCAATAAACTTTCTCTCAGCCCAAGTGCCATTCGTGCCGCTCGTGTTAAGCACAGGAAGCAACGCGCTGAAGAGATAAAGCAGAGCTTTAAGGTTGACACACCCCTGGTCGTCCACTGGGATTCCAAGCTGATGCCAGACCTAACTGGAAGAGACAAAGTTGACAGGCTGCCAATTCTGGTCACTGGGAATGGTGTGTCAAAAATCCTGGCAATTCCGATGCTGAAAGACTCCAAGGCGGAAGAAACAGCCGCGGTCATCTTTTCAACAGTTAAGGAGTGTAACCTGATTGGACGTGTCAAAGGGATGCGTTTTGACATGACAGCTGTTAATACTGGAATCCGGGGTGGGGTCTGTGTTCGTATTGAAAACATCCTTGATCATCAACTTCTTTATTTTGCGTGTCGGCACCATGTCTTAGAACTTGTTTTGGAAGCAGTTTACTCTTCTTCGGTCGATGAAGCATCCCGAGGGCCAGACATCACCTTATTCCAAACCTTCTGGGACTGCTGGCCCCATTTTAATTTCACACAGTACTTGACTGCTGCTGATGATGCAAGCACAGCCACCGATATCCATCCATGGGCCAATTCTGTCATTCAGCATGCCCAAGAGCTTCTGAAGCAGAAGCATCCCCGAGACGACTACAAAGAACTTCTCCAACTGACGATCATTTTCCTTGGAGGGGTCCCTTCTGGACATCAAGTTCCAACATTCAGGGCACCTGGTGCCGTTCACCAAGTGCGTTGGATGGCTCGTGCAATTTACTGCTTCAAGATCTGGATGTTTCAAGGGCAGTTCTTGGATTTTCTCACTAAACGCGCGTCATCATCCTGCAGTACATGTCGCACAGAACGCCTATTTAGCGGGATCAAGCAGGTCTGTCTTTTTGTTGCTAAGCACTATATCAGGGCCTGGTTTGACGCTTGAAATGCTGCTTCCGCACCAAAGAATGACCTCCAGCTCCTTCAAGCCCTCCATTCCTTGAATCATGCTGCATACAAAACAATGAGCCACCATCTGTGGTACCTGAGTGAAGTTAACGTCGGCCTTGCACTCTTTGATGACAACGTAAATTCGTCAGAAAAGATCGCCATGGTAATAAACATGAAGGATGTGGAGGGTTCAGAGGATCCATCTCGACGAGTCTGGCTTCCCAATCCAGAGGGAAAGAAGCTGTCTGACCTCTGCTCCTCCCAAACTAAAAATCTCTTTACGCTCCTCGAGCTGCCAGAAGACTTTCTCGAGGAAAAGGATCCATCAAACTGGAAGAGCTTTGAATCCTACGTCAAAGCAAAGCAGAGGGTTGACTCTTTGAACGTCGTGAATGATGCGGCCAAACTCAAAGATTTCACGAAAGCTGGTCGAACAAGAGATGAAGCTCAAGTGCAGTACCTTGTTCAAGTGATGGAGGATGACCGACGGAAATACCCAAAGGCCTCAAAGGAAACTTTGATTTTATAAAGGCATATTATTTACTTTTCAGGAGAATTTTTTTTAATTGTTTTCATCAAAAGAGATTTTCATTTTAATTTAGCCATGTTGTACTAATGGAGAAGGATGTCAAGTGCCTGCGCAGGTCCTAAATATTATTTAATCTTAATAAAACTTGGAAGATTTTAGTTTTTCATGTAACCTCACCATTTGGAAGGTTCTGTAAACTTCTATCGCAAATTTGAATTTTTACCATAGTAGCTAAAAGCGCCCAAGTGTACATGTATGCAATCATGTACTGTGCTTGTGCCAAGCTTGAACAAAATCGGACCATGTATGTCTGAGAAATCAATCGTTGGGGACACTTTTAAGTAACACAATGGGCAGTCGGCCATCTTGGATCTAATCTCGAGAGAAAAAAATGACGTGCATATGTAAGCCATCATTCATTATGTGCGTGCCAAGTTTGAACATCGGTAAACGCTTGTTTGAGAAATGGTTGAAGACGTGTTCGACACTGGGGTAGATTTGTTTTTTTTACAACTAAAATGGCCACCAGTCGGCCATCTTTGATGCGATTTCGAGAAGAAAAAAAAGATATGCTTATGTATACCATCATGTGTTATCTTTGTGCCAAGTACGAATAAAATAGGTCCATACATGTCCGAGATAAGGTTGCGGACACGCACACAAAAATCGAGATCAAATCCATGATTTCATTAGGCTATAAACTACATTTCAATAGGGGGGGGAGGAGAGGTGTTATATATGCAAATAAAATGAATATTTCAAGTAAAAATTATTATTACTCTAAAAAATAATTTTTTTGGGGGTGAGAGAACGAAGGCAGTTGCAAGTTGAGGAATGGAAAAACACCGACCACATTCATCTTATGGTGAGACCCTCCAACTGTCAAACAGACATCACAATCTCGACATGTATATATTATCACCAATTCATATGCAAGCAACCTACAAGTCTTGACAATGCCTTCTGTGGTACCTTCTCAAACACCTTCTGAAAGTCCACATATCCCACCTCAACTGCATTTCCCTCATCCACCCGATCAGAAAACTCCTAAACAGAACCCCAATAAATTCGTGAAACAAGACCTCCCTTTGGCAAATTCACGCTGACTGCCTATAATTACTTTGTAATTATCTAAATTGTTCCCTATCGGATCATCTATGACGTCTCCAATTCCTCACCGCATCCTTTGTTAAAACAAGTGTTGCATTACTTCTGTCCAATCCTCCGGGTACCTGTCCTGACTCCAGTGAGCTGTTAAAAGATACTTGCTTTCCTGAAAAATAATAGCCTTACTCTACTGTCCTTCCTGAAGTTTGCCTTCATGAAACCTAATAGTCTTACTCTACTGTCCTGAACTCAAGTTATTAACAGATTACTTGCACACACTATCTTATGGTCACTTGATCTACCTCTCCACCTCCTCCACCGTATTGAGATAATTACTTAAAAGGTCTAATACTGCAATCCCACTGGACTAGATCTTGGGATTCCTCATCTGCTCTACCATTTCCCTGTCCGTGGACCCAATCTATCCTTGACAAGTTCAATCCCCCAAAATCAATATTCTTCCCTTACCACATGCCCTTTAGAATTATTAATGTACTCCTCCTTCCTCCTCTTCCCTTTATGTTCTTACAATCTCAAGTCTCTACCCATACAGAATCCTCGACATTAATGTTACCAATTTCTCTCAATGCAATGCTGTCTTTTACCCAGATTGCTACTCCTCCTTCCTATCACACCGATACACCTTTAGCCTTCTAATTAGTCTCCTCAGTAAATCATGTCTTGCTTACTGCAACTATAATCATACTCTTCGATATCAACTTCAGCTTCACGTTCTTCCACATTATTATTTAAACTGCTCGAATTAGAATCAAATAAGTTTTAACTTTTCCCTTCCTTTAATTATTTTTTCCTGCTTAGACTTAACAATACAGTAATCAGTTGTAGTTCATTCCTTTACAGCCTCTCCACCCTATGCTGACCGAAAAAAAAAAGCCTTAATTCCTTCCTCAATTCCCACTGCAAACCTTGCTGCCCCCTTTCTGTTTAGTCTCTGGCCTTCATGCTGGAAACACTCCCTTTTCCCCTGAAATGACACCCACTGCTTTCGAAACATAAAATATTGCGACCTCCATCATTCTTCCAACCATAGGTTGACATCTATCACTCTACTCATAAATGATATTCGCTTTCCTAATCGTGGGAGAATACTGGAAAACATTATCTCACAGTCCTTCGTTTATAGTCCCTGACCCAATATCCTGTACCCATTTTTCTAATATTCCAAGTAGCCTTTCCCGATTATAATTTGCTCCAACGTGCAACACAACCATCGTCTTCCTGCCATGACCCGATGCAATGTAATTTTAACATTCCTTTAATGTCCCTGACTCCACTCCTATTTATTCAAAATAATACAACTCCATGTACGATCCTTCCTGCAAAATGAAGGTGTCTACATATTTCTAATCGTTTCATGGCAAACAAAAACCATCTCCCTGACCTCATTACTACCCATCACGATTGCCTCCACTCATTACACCATCACCAATGCCAATCTCCCCAACACACTCACTCAACAAACGTACCCAACTTCTATCTACATTTCCGATACTTCCCTCAGAATAGCTCTTCATTTTTTTTTTCAACCTATCGAGCCATTTCTCCACACCTCCTGCAGCAACGACTACCTGCTGTATACACCGTCCCCGACATTGCCAAACGAAACATTTTTCACACCATTGATGATAATCCTCTTCTATTCTCGTTCTCCAATTGACTCGCTTTCGATTAACTCGTTTCCCCAGCCATATTTACATTAACTTAACCACTAGACGAGCAGAGAAAAAACAAGTAGGCCTCAAACGTACGCTTCAAAAACAAAATGAATAAAACTACCTGTTAATTTTTCATTAACCCTACTGGAACCTTAAGTGATATAGAACACACAACACCTTACACAAGATCAAAATTTTCATCAAATTAATAGCGTGGAGTCGTTTTCTCTTCCTGGGACATTAAAAATGCAGCAAGCCGTCGAGGACAGTGGGGGTTTATATATTTCTGCGTGCAGATTAAAATTCGATCAATCACCACGAGACCACCCTGGAGCCACGCCCAACGTTTACAGGTGGGCAAAAAAGTACGTATACCCATGCATGCAACAATATTATATACAAATGTATATTCAAAGTGAAATAAAATAAATGGTAATACGTTTTTCTTTTTACAACTTGTATTTCTCAGAGTGTTTTTTTTGTTTTGTTACAGTAGAGTCATCATCGTTTGTTCTCTTGTTTATTTAATTACCTGATTATATTTCTGTTTTCCTTTATATATTCCATGTTCTTCTCCCCATATGCATCTCTTCATGTCTGGCAATGCATTAAAACCATTTCTACATCCAAGATACTTGTGCAGCCTCTCACCCGTGTGCATTGTCTCATTGAAGTTGATCTATGAAGGAAAGTCTTGCTGCATGTAAAACACTTACATTGCTTATATAGACTCGCATCATTGTGCATCCTTTGATTCCTCTTAAAATCTATCAGGACTGGCAGGATAGCGTTGACGAGGAGGGATGCGCACTCGCCTCCGAGCTGTCTTTCCTGGGTTCAAATCTTGACAGCTATAAATTGTCACCCTGGTGTTTCGCACGCAGGGGGATGCGTCAATGTATGCGCCGGAGGACTCGTCCGCCAACACTAGTTGGCGCTGGACGTTAAAGGTCCCACGGCATCCTTCGTGAAGAGTAGGAAAAATATTTCCAGCACCCTGAACAAATGACAAATTCCTGCCCTCACTCAAGCAGAGTGAATATGAGGAACATTCCACCCACATCCCCACCCCTCCCTCACTAATACGAGTTAAGGGGGGGGGGGGCTGTCCTGAAAATAGGCTAATTTGATGCAATGAATATCTGTTAGAGTTAACACTTACTCAGGCTTTCAGAAATGTGCGTTTTCTGATCTGGTCCTTTCGATATTTGACCTTTGCCCAACACTATTTAAACCCCCCCTCTCAAACTTCATTTGACCCCTAACCTTCAATCAAGTTCCTTAAAACTGTGCCCAACATAATGCAAAGCCTTAACGAACACAATACGTGACCTTTGATACACGGTCATCACTTTGATCTTTGACTCCTGAACTTTGATCCAGTCCCTTCAATCTATGACCCATACCCAAGACTTAATAATCCTCCCTTCACCCACATTTCCTTCTTTTGCTCTGGCAATGCTCAAAAAGTCTACCTCGCCTCATTTCCCACACCGGTAAACAGTCATCAACCCTTAGTGGATAAAATCTATTGTTTACCTTGTCCGCCATTGCAGACCAACGCCCACTTTTACAGCGACTCGTATTCCGTAGTCTTCTGATGTCTTTTCAAAGCTGACAACGTAATGAAATCCTTGCTACAAACAGGACACCGATACGGCCTCTCTCCGGTGTGTATTCTTTGATGCGTTTTAAAAGATGACAGGTATGCGAAGGCCTTGCCGCACACGGAACATTCATGGGGCTTTTCCCCTGTGTGCATGTTTTGATGCACTTTTACGTACGATAACTGAGCAAACGATTTGCCGCATATGGGACACTTGTACGGCCTCTCGCCTGTGTGTGTTCTCTGATGCGCGTTCAAGGAGGATATAGTGGAAACGGCGAAACCACACACCGAACACTTGTACGGCCTTTCCCCCGTGTGTATTCTTTGATGGGTTTTAAAGGAGGACAAGTAAGCGAACGCCCTGCCGCACACGGAACATTCGTGCGGCTTTTCACCAGTGTGCAAGTTTAGATGTACTTTGACGTATGATAACTGAGCGAATGCTTTGCCACACACGGGACACTTGTACGGTTTCTCACCCGTATGTATTCTCTGGTGTGCATTTAAAGACGACGTCGTCGAAACGGCTAAATTACACACTGTACACTTGTACGGCCTTTCCCCCGTATGGATCCTTTGATGCATTTTGAAAGAGGACATGTAAGCAAACTCCTTCCCACACACAGAACACTTGTACGGCCTCTTGTCTGGGAGAACCTTCTTACGTTTCCTAGTTGCGGACCTTTTGCGTTTATTGGTGCAAGGGCCGTTGCTATAATTGATTATGGCCTGATGAAAGCATTCAGACATGTGCAGATTCAAAGAATTTTCTGTGTAGAACAACCGTGAGCATTTGGAACAAGGAAACGCATTCTTGCACTCGAACTGTCTTTCTGTAATGACACAAAATCAGATAAAATATATTTAAAAGGGAGTGTGGGAAGAGGAAAGGAAAGTGCATTTCATCAGAAACCAAACCGAATAGCTTTCGACATTGGTACCATTGCACCTCGCAACGCTCTTTTAATCACCGAACAATATATTACAGTCCATTTTATGTATACGTTTGTTAATTTAATTTTGCTGCCGTTTCAAAGTTGTCATTTTTGCTTCCCATTGCAAATTATATTATGCTGGTGAATAACTGCAGCTGGAGGTGCATCAGGAAGTTCCACCTCTCTCAGCACCTGTCCCACGAGGCTCCCTCCATATACATGAATGATATTACAAATACAGCAATACCACGCTTAACGCTGCCCCATAAAACCCTGATTTGTTATTTGAGAGAAAATCTCTGTATATTAAAAAACAAAATAAAAAAAAAAAATCAATGATATGCAGCGCTTGCCGAGTCAACACTCCTGCCACCATTGTGTGTACTGTATGCATATGCTCTGAGCCAATTCGCACCGTTTATTCCACTTCATAGTAGGATGACCCTCCTACCACCTCATGTCCAACTACTGCCATGTAAGAGGAGTAATTTGTATTTTTGACGACGTTTGTCCCTATTTTATGTGTTCATTTATACTTACTGATGTTATAATAAACTAGAACGGCACTCTTTGACGTCGCGACGTCAACCGATATGCCTCGGCCAACATTATGACATCATTATATATACTTGTACAAAGTTTGATTTAAATCCCTTCAGCTGTTCTCAAGTATCACATTTTTACCTGACATGACCTCAGCCCTCTTGATGCCAAAATCTAATCAGTTCATCTTTACATCATAATATATATATATATATATATATATATATATACTTATACCAGATTTGATCAAAATCCCATCACTGGTTCACAATTTAGCACGGTAACGGAATTTTACCTGATGGGACCTTTGACCTTTTGCCCCGATAATCGAATCAGTTCATCTTTGCATCATATATATTCTTGTACCAAGTTTGATTTGGATCCTTTCAGCCATTCTTAAGTTATCGTCGTAACGAAAACCTATCAAGGACAGACGGAGGCACGGACGGATGGACAACCCAAAAACAATGTCCCCGGCGACTTTGTTGGCGGAGGCATAAAAATTATTATTTCTATATTAATGTTTGCCATCTGTATTATTATTAGCACAATTACTGAAACCCCAATGAAGCACTCATATACCGCTCATGCATAAAAAATAACGCCGTCAGGAACGCATCTCCGTATAATTACCCCCTTTTAGCACATTTCCGATTTAATGCCCTCTTTTCCAGCAACGCATCCTGAGCGCTAAGTGAGGTATTACTGTCATTAACTTCCACTGAAGGTCCCTCGAGATCTGTTCATCATTATAACACGAACATTTATGCTCAAAACATATACAGAATGCTGACAAATTAAATAAAGACAGGTCATTTTAAGGGATCGGTCACTGGCTGGATGTAGGATGGAAGGCGGTTAATTATTTTACCTCCAAACAAAATAAAGTCGAAGCAGTGTTCTGTGCCAGACTCTGCTTACCTTCTAAAGACCAAACATCACCGCTGAGCTCCTGAGGATAATCATCGATTGGTTCTTCTTTCACGTAGATTATGTCCAAAGCCTCCTGGGAAGTGTGAGGAACGTTTTCTTCAAAATGTTTTGACTCCATCGGATAGTTTCCATCTGCACACAACTTGATGTCAGTCCATTGCAAAGAAGTAAAACAAATAAAGAAATAAATAAACCAATGTCACCCACAGGGTGACCCGTATCTTGCCAAAAGGTGACCACGTGTGACTTCTTTAAGGTCACACTGAGGTGAACAGAGCTGCTATCCACCAGGAGCGACTCCTTGAGGAATTATCTGCCTACGAGAGATTCCGATGAGAATCGTTCTACAGAGTAACCATGAAAATATGTTTGCCTCATAACGTCACCAAATGACGTCATAATGTCTCAAGCTTGACATATCTAGAAAGCACTCATCGAGGTCTTCAATTTGAGGTACTACACAATATGGTTCCTAAAACTTGAAAATTTGACCTTAGGCGCTAACCATGAAGGTCAAGGCCAATCGCCACCAAAAACTAATCAGCTGAGCGCCAGACCATATACTACATTCCCATGAAGTTTGAAGACGATCCGATCAAAATTACTCAAAAAATAAGGGTTTCGTCGACTCCCCTGATTTGCGACAAAGTGACCTTGACCTTCAAAATTTTATGTGCTGAAAGGGACCTCTATAGGCCTCTGATATGCGAAGTTACAAAAATTTCCAATGACAACTGTGCTCTGCAGAGTGATTTATACGTGATTACAGACTAACAAAATTAAAAAAAAACAAAAAAAAACATACAAGCTGACTAACATATCTTGCAAAAACTTCGTATCTTGCCAAAAGGTGACCACGTGTGACTTCTTTAAGGTCACACTGAGGTGAACAGAGCTGCTATCCACCAGGAGCGACTCCTTTAGGAATATCTGCCTACGTGAGATTCCGATGAGAATCGTTCTACAGAGTAACCATGAAAAATTTGCGTTTTCCTCATAACGTCACCAAATGACATCATAATGTCTCAAGCTTGACATATCTAGAAAGCACTCATCGAGGTGTTCAATTTGAGGTATTACACGATATGGTACCTAAGATTTCAAAATTTGACCTTGGGGTCAAAAACTTTCAACCTCCAGCGCTAACCATGAAGGTCAAGGCCGATCACCACCAAAAATTAATCAGCTGAGCGCCAGACCATGAACTATATTCCCATGAAGTTTGAAGACGATCCAATCAAAATTACTCAAAAAATAAGGGTTTCGTCGACTCCCCTGGTTTGCGACAGTGACCTTGACCTTGAAAATTTTATGAGCTGAAAGGGACCTCTATAGGACTCTGATATGCGAAGTTACAAAAATTTCCAATGATAACTGTGCTCTGCAGAGTGATCGATACGTGATTACAGACAAACAAACAAAAATAAACCAATGTCACCCGCAGGGTGACCCGTATCTTGCCAAAAGGTGACCACGTATGACTTCTTTAAGGTCACACTGAGGTGAACAGAGCTGCTATCCACCAGGAGCAACTCCTTGAGGAATATCTGCCTACGAGATTCCGATGAGAATCGTTCTACAGAGTAACCATGAAAAATATGCTTTTTCCTCATAATGTCTCAAGCTTGATATATCTCGAAAGCACTCATCGAGGTGTTCAATTTGAGGTACTACACGATATGGTTCCTAAAACTTGAAAATTTGACCTTGGGGTCAAATATGTTTGACCTCAGGCGCTAACCATGAAGGTCAAGGCCAATCGCCACCAAAAATTAATCAGCTGAGTGCCAGACCATGAACTATATTCCCATGAAGTTTGAAGACGATCCGATCAAAATTACTCAAAAATAAGGGTTTCGTCGACTCCCCTGATTTGTGCCAAAGTGACCTTGATCTTCAAAATTTTGTGCACTGAAAGGGACCTCTATAGGCCTCTGATATGCGAAGTTACAAAAATTTCCGATGATAACTGTGCTCTGCAGAATTTTTTATACGTGATTACAGACAAACAAACAAAAAAAAAAATAAAAATAAAAAAATAAAAAAAACATACAAGCTGACTAACATATCTTGCAAAAACTTCGTTTTGGCAAGATAATACATGTTCTTGAGTGGCCCAGTCAAAGTCCTGACTTCAACCCAATTGAACACTTATGGCATGACTTGAAGATTGCAATCCATTGTAGATCCCCATCAAACTTGGCAGAATTAGAGCAATTTTCATGTGAAGAATGGGTAAAGATTTCACCATCTCACTGTGTAAAGCTGATAGAGAACTACCCAAAAATACTCACAGCAGTCATTGCTGCAAAAGATGCTTCCACCAAGTACTGACTGAAGGGACTGAATACTTTTGCAACCAGTAAATTTTGATTTGTACATGTTTTTTGCAGGTATTCCTGACATGCAACCTTCTTCAAATATAAAAAATATTTCGTTTGATCTATTTCGGTTATGAATAAAAAGTTTACTTGGAAAAGTTGTTTCTACATAATTCGTAATTCATCTAAATGTGGAATTATTGGAAGGGGGTGAATATATATATATATATTGTTATGGATTTCAGAATCGGATCCGAACAATGCACACAACATCCAGGTTGTCAGACAGTTATTTCCATAAATGCATGTTCAGAATAGAATCCCACCAGACAAGGGGATGGGTCTAACTCTTTGATGCGTTGGAGAAGGGTAAATAAAAGGTTCCCTTTCTTTCTTATGGGATAACCTTTTCCTCTTTACGACATGTTCATGCCGTATGATTTTACGCGTTACCGTTCGTCCAACGGAGACTCGTTCTACCCCTTTCCATCAGGACGCATTGGTTCCATGCATTGGAAATAGACGATTTATTTACACTTTGGACTTACAGGATATTTGATTAAACACACCGCGGGCTTTTCCTGAACAGTTATTCTGATGGTCAAACACGGCTGTGGATCATTTAACTCAGGACCACCTTTTTCCATTGACGTTCGACACCCACCACTCTTTCACCGACGTTTGACATCCACCTTTTTCCATTGATGCCCAACACCCCGTTTGGCAGATCCATGGATGCTGGCTGCCTCCTGCTCGTGTCGGGCCGAATGGGGAGGCGAGGGCCGCCATTGACGTTTTGTGAGCACCCCACATTTTCACTCGGCAATTACGGCAAATACCCGCCCTCTGGCGCCCGTCCAGTGCCTTGAACATGGCATTGTAAGCCAGACCTGTGTTAATTGGGAGTTGCATCTTGTTCGATGGTGGGGAAGGAATGATCGCGGGGGTTGATGGTTGGAGGTCACGTGCAGCGATGCGCCAATAGGCAAGCTGGATTTGGCTGAGGTCTGCTTGAGGCCCCGCCCACACTGGTCGCTTATAAAAGGACGGGAGGACCGTCGTCCTGACTGTTGGTGATAGTTGTACCATTCCTGTTGGTTCTGCTTGGTTCCTGGCTCTGGGCATACCTGATTATTGGCATCCCTGGTTCTTGGGGGTGATGACGTGACATCGAATGGTATTCGGGCCCATTTGCGGGTGGGTGCACAGCAAGGCAGGGCGCTGGCAGCGGACCAAGGCACGCTCACAAAATTTGGACATTTTATTAGACGCACAACGACTTCTGCCTTGATAAGCTGACTGTATTTCTTCCCCCCCCCCCCCGAATGATCTGCTGGGTACCCATGTCTAGTGTTTAATTGTTAAGTAAGGCAGAGTGATAAGCATCTCCTCTTTGTCTATTTTTCTCTAACTGTTTGTTGAATTCTTTCTTTGTTTGAGATTATTTTGTTGATTGATTACTTTGATTGATTTGAATTCCTCCATTTACCACAAGGAAATAAGTTCTTCAATATATTTTTCTTAACAATAAATTCCTTGTTGACGTTTCAACCTGTTTGTGCTTATCCTCTCCTTCCATTGATCCAGCATTAGCCGAACCGAGATAGACTGGGAGGTAATTCCCAAACTAATTAACCTGTCATAGTTGGCATGCATTAGCAACGGGCGTAGTGGCGTGCACCTGTAATCCGGCTATTCGGAGGCTTGGGTTGGAGGATCGCTTGAGGACGGGAGCTCTGTGCTGGGCCGCGCTATGAGGGTGAAGGGCAGCCCGGAATCATGGCGAAACCCAATCCTTATCCCTGCGTCGTAAGAAGCGACCAGGGTTGCGTCAGGAAGGGCATCCGGCGTAAAACCTGTGCCAAATCAGTATGCGGATCATAACGGACGATCCGCTGTGGCGACCCCTAACGGGAGTAGCCCAAAGACGAACAACAGTTGGCATGCATCAGCGGTAAACGCTCGGCCACATTAAGATCTAATCAAGATAATATTGGTGCATCGCCGAGGGTGTGTTCCCTGGTCAGGAGGCCACGTGACCTCTAGTTAAACGGCAAATTAGAAGGGTGGACACTGGAACTCGTGGTTAACTGATTGTCGTTCGTGGTTGTTTAGCAACCCACCGTACCACAAAGTTAATTGTGAGCGGTGACCCCATGTCTGGTTCTTCTGAGGAGAAACGAGGATTAACCCCTTTATAATACACTCGGTTCCCGTGACCGTAATATATATATATATATATATATATATATATATATATATATATATATATATATATATATATATATATATATATATATATATATATATATATATATATATATATATATATATATATATATATATATATATATATATATATATATATATATATATATATATATATATATACATTGTTGCGGATTCGCGCCGCCGGCGTGCTGGACGGCCACGTAACTCGAATCGCGGCACGTCGCCCACCGGACGGACAATCCAGTCGTGACCCTCTCGGACTAACGCCGGGGAACCAGTCACGGGTGGACCTTTCGGTCTCACCGCGATCGAGCCAATCAGCCCCGCGTGGGATAGGGTTGCTCGCCAAATTCGACCTACCTAAGTACCCACGCGGAGGGTAGACCGGGCGATCGCACCTCGCCGCAGGTCGACTTCGGACACGGGCCACTTAGCGACCCGTTCCGTACTATCAGAATAACCGAGCGGTGTTATCGTCGACCTCGACGGTTCGATTAATTATCGGGCGTATTCAGCCCACTACCAACCCTTTACGTGAAGCAAGATGAGGGTTCAATGGGGGAAAAGACGAAGCGAGCGGGAGAACAGTTCAACAATAAAGCACATTTATTCGCGGCACACGGGGAAGCACACAAAATACAATTCCACCAAAAGCACACAAAAAAAAAGAAAACACAATTCCATTTACACAAAAAGCAAATATAAAAGCGAAAACAATGCAGAGCTAATACCGACTACCGAGCACACGGCAACACTTATACAATTCTACTTCACAGACGGCGCCGACAACACATACCCAAAACCAAGGATAAGAAATACCCTCAAGAATGAGGCGGGCCTGAGGCCGAGACCGGGTCGCGCCTACCCGTCTGGTGATGAGACGCGGAGCGGCGATGGCGCCGCACTCCGCGGGCCTCGCGGACAGTGCCTGGCAGGGGGTGGGAAAAAGGGGCCCCCTTGGTCGCACTATCTCAGCGCGGGGGGAAACAGGAGGGGGTTGCTGATGCTCGGGGTATAGAGGATCTTTATTATCCCTGGTGTGCGTCTCCACTTCGGCCAGGTCGCGCTGCCGGCCTCCCTCGGGCATGCAGCTCCTGGCACCGACGCGAGCACCCCCTCGTCCGACTCTCTTCAGCTTCTCCAGCCACTGCAGGCTTCGGGCTCCAGACTTCTTTCGTTCTCGTTTGCGACTCTCTTTCGTTCTCCTTTGCGACTCTTTCTCGTTCTCGTCCTGCTGACTCTCGTTCTCTCTCTTCGTTCTTCTTCTCTGACTGACGAACACCGTCCTTTTATCCCCCCGTAACTTCGCCTTTGACCCCCTCCCTTTGACCTTTCACCTCGCTCCCCATTGGCCCGAGAAAAAGTGGGCGTGAAGGCTTTTTGATCTACAAATTTGCATATATCGATCGCCCTGGGGGTGGGGCCAATTCACCCCTCGCTCACCGATTGGACAGCAAAAAGTGGGCGTGTGTCGTTTTTGATCCGTTTTTGAAGCAGAAAATCCGTGATTTTGTACACGCTGTTCGACGCGCGTTCTGCATGAGTCCAACACCGGTACCCACAGCGGGGCAAGAACGGTGGCGATGCTACGGTGGCGAGGTGTGACGGGAAGGTCGTGGCGGTTGTGGTGAAGCGGTGGTTGTGGTTGGTGGTTGATGTTGTGGTTGTGATCATGGCGGTTGGTCCAAAATAAAGATAGTGAAAGAAAAACGGCTATCCTAAAGAGTCGCAGCACGTATAAATGACATGTATTCCCACTAGACAACGGGTTTGGGCCTAACTACACATGCACTTACCGAGATACCTCACCTAAGGGACCTGAATGGTGGTTTGCGAATCTGGTAACCACAACACTACCCCCTTCCCTTTTTACAGACTCGTCCCGAGTCGTCAAATTTTCGTGTGCCATCATGTGTAGTTTTCCCCTAGTACATTTTACCTACGGATCCCTGAGTGCGACATTCATGGTATTCGTGTCCCCAAAATAAATAACCTGAGGGCTGCGTAACTACCTAAAAAAAACTCACTCACACGGACGACTTAAATAAAATTGCCGGCGCTAAGACATACATGCCGGGGGCGCACTCATATTTACAGTACATCTTACCTTAACTTACAAATTTTACACTAAACCATGGCCCAGGATCATTGACTCTGCAAAAAGAAAGCAGTTAGCAGGGAGCCAGGCTGCCCGCATGCAGTCTCTGACTCAAAACAATGCAGGTGACAGGGAACGTGGCTGGCTGCTCACACGCAGTCCAAGGCCTTCCCTTTTGAACTGAACTCAGTGAACCACAACGGTTCATGGGCCGCACAAACGTAGTCTCCGTGCCAGCTCAAGTGGCACACGCAATGAGCGCAACGAATGGATGCATGAATGGATGGACGCAAAACACGGTGCACGGGCTGCCACTGCAGGCCCGTGTTGTAGCTGCCAACAGGGCAGTTCTCGCAGCTTGCAAACTGTTGCCTTGATCCTGGCGCACATGGAAATGAACAGGGGGGGCAAAGCAAAAATTGAACGGGGGCTGGTGAACAGGGGCAGTGGGCATGGCATGGCAAAGGTGGCAGGCAAACACAGCCCGCCGAAGAAGGCCGCTGCAGGCAAACACAGCCAGCAGATGAACTGGCCGGCACAGGCCTTGAAGTACCACAGCTGCAGATGAAGTGGCC
This sequence comes from Eptatretus burgeri, assembly GCF_056783735.1. Taxonomy (NCBI): domain Eukaryota; kingdom Metazoa; phylum Chordata; class Myxini; order Myxiniformes; family Myxinidae; genus Eptatretus; species Eptatretus burgeri. The sequence goes on along the minus strand of NC_140977.1, from coordinate 39,492,976 downwards.
GGCACAGGCCTTGAAGCAAAACACGGCCAGCCGATGGCACAGGCCTTGCAGCAAAACAACAGCTGCCGATGAAGTTGGCCGGCCTCCGCCTTGAAGCAAAACACGGCCAGCCGATGAAGTTGGCCAGCCTTTGCCGTTCAGTGGAGGTTGGTGGAGGGAGTGCGGTGGTGCTGGCCACTTGGAAGGCGGGCTCGGACCTACCTACCTGTCTCCCTCCCAACCTATCGCCTTTGCCTGTCACTGTACATACCCACTCCCTTAATTTGTCAAACCCCAATTTAGCCCCAACTTAATTTTTTTCGGTTGTTTTTATTTTTACTCCCCCACTATAAATCGTCCCCTAACCCCCTTTATCGTCCTTGTTCGGCTAACCTATCCTGTCACCTAGCCTACTCCCAACCTCTACGTTCCCTTCCCGGAGGGGAACAAGGGAGAGCTAACGTCCTGTGTCGAGGCCCAACGAAGCCTCAGAATGGCCTCCCCAGAGTTCGGCGATCTTAACCCAAAGTGGGTCCAGCGGCCCACAACGACAGCGAGGGGATGGATGGTGCGGAGGGGTACATCTCCTAATCTACCCTATCCATTAACTCTTAAACTACCCCGGGGCTTTCAACAAGCGCCTCTCGCTTAAACTATTGGTTCTATAAACCCAGATTCCCGTCGCCTGTGTTGGTGTCCTTACAATTTCGGGCCTCGCCCCCCAATTTTCTCTCCGTGCCCTCACACGGTCTCCTGGCTGGGACACGTAGCTCGCTTCAGCAGGCACGACCCTCTGCCGAATCTCCCGCTATGGCACCCCCGGGCACTACACTGCCTCCGAGCCTACCAGCTCCCTAACACCGGGGAGTGCCCCCCATGGCACCTCCCCTGAAACGCACACGTGGCAGGCCGGCCTCCCGGGCCCCTTTCCGAGGGTCACCCGTGCCCACAACACTGCCCACGCGGCTAATGGCGCCCCGGGCCCCCGCACCAAGCAGGCGCACCCGTGCCCACTACTCTATCCCGGCCCCCCATGGCCCCGTGGCCTACCGCGGCCGACTAGCCTGGTGCCCGGGGTACCCACTCAGCGATACTCACCTTTCGCAGCCACGCTCCCAAGCCCGTCAACAGGGCTCCTGCACCCCTCCAAATGGGTCTCGAGCCTACTTTCCCACCAACAGCAAAACGACCTCCATTTTTCAATTTGACTAACCCAGCTAACTCACTTTACTCTGACCCCGGGGTCCCTTGGGCGGGAGTCACTCCTCCCCCCAATCACTCATCGCACCATGCATTCCCCATTCACTCCACTCACACAGACCCGCTGGCCTCACTCACTCACCATGTACTCACCTCACAACTCACCAACTCTTCAACACACACACCGCTGAACTCTGCCATCCTCCTAACTACCTCCCCTAACTAACTCGTGCTCCCACGTCGTCCCTTAAACTATAGCACGTTCCTTTTAACACTACGTAGCTAAACTACGTCCCCTCTACACACTCACTGTCAGTCATGGTGTCTCCAAATAAATCATTTTATTTCCCAACCTAAATCTGGCTACAATCCCTCTAACTAATCCATTCCACGGACTCCATGAGGACTTACCCCTGCCCCATGAAGTCGGTCTAACTAAGCTAACCCTTCCCCCTAACTAGTTTTCATCCTGTGCCCAGGGTAAGGGGGTCTTCCACCCCTTTCCCAGGAATCCTGTACACCCGAAAGTGAGGCTTGCTTTTTTTTTTTTTCCATGCGCAGCACCTGCGCGGCAACTCAGAGCTCGCGCACTTTGCACCTGCCCGTGACGTCATGCAGCTGCACGTGTTCCTCGTCCCTCCTTGGACGGGACCAACCGGCAGAGATACCCCTCCTGCCGGATTCCAACCACACGTGCAGCCATGACGTCACCGTGCGCAAAAAAAAAAACACAAGCCCCACGTCTCGAGGGGTTTCCCACGCGAACACATGTGCTTTGCCCGTTGGAGCTTAACACACACGATCGCGTGGAGAACCCGTCCGGTCCAAATCCATTTACCTGCCTAAACTTTGTCCGTCCGCGGGATCGGCAAATCCACCGCGTGCGTTTCCGGACCGGGACTTCACTCTCGCAAGCGAGCACGTGGCGGTCTCGTGCGTTGCACAGCACGAACCGCGTGCTCACTGCTGGGTGAACCCGGCACGGTCCCCGAAATAGCTGCAGCCGCTACTCGGCTTTCGTTTCTCCCATGTCGCCGTCTCCGTCGCCATTCGACACACGCACTCCCGCGTGTTACGACGCACACAGTCCACACCATCACATTCACACGGGGAGACGCGGCTGCGTGCTCCCGCATGCCAACCGACATCTCCCTTACATACCGCTCTCTCACACACACGGTCTCCCTTACATAACCCATACCACTCACACGAGGTGCTCCATTCACTCGTCCCTCACTCACACACGCGGGGGAACTTAACCGCGGTGCCTCATCCACACACGTGGGGGCACTCACCCGCGGTTCCTCACTCACACTGGCCGTTTCATCCACACACGCGGGGGCACTAACCCGCGGTGCCTCACTCACACTCCGTGCCTCATCCACACACGGCGTGCTGGGAAGCACGTACTCCGGCACCATCGCCACCACACCACTCACACGTGGTGCCTCACTCATACTGGCCGTTTCACTCACACACACGGCCTCACTCACACACGGTGCCTCATCCACACACGCGGGGGCACTCAACCGCGGTTCCTCATCCACACTGGCCGTTTCACTCACACACACGGCCTCTTCCACACACGGTGCCGCACTCACACCTTGCACCACACACACAGGGACAACCATACTGGGGATTCGTGTCCCCACAAGGGTCTCCGGGGCCTCTATACCCCCCAAGCTCTCCGTGCACCCGTCCACAGCACCCGTCCCCTCAACCTCGCAAAACACGACCGAACTCACCTGGTCGTGACTCGCCTCAAGGGGGCAGACTCGCTCCCCTCGTTCCTGGAGGAGGCCATCCAGGTGCTCGCACTGGGTCCCCACACGCTCCGCGAGCTCACCCCCATTGTCCTCCACTACCTCCGTGTGTGTGTGCGCGTCACTTACCCCGTCTTCATCGTGTTTATTGGTCTCTGCTTCTTTCTGGCGTCTTTCCCTTATCTTTATGTAGGTCAACCTTGCTTTCTCTTTAAGTCGCTCCCGTCCTTCCCTGTTTTTCACTCCTTGCTCTTTCACGATCTCCGCGTACCTCATCCTTGCTCTCCGTATTAATTGTTCTTTTCTCTCCCTCGCAATTACTTTCACCTCGTCTCTTGTCTCCCGTATTATTTTCTTACCCGCCTCCACCGCGGGCCCGACAGCCGCTGCACCCCCTCCCAGCTCGTTCGTTCCAACACGTGGAGTCGCCATTTTGAGCTCCCTCGTCACGGCCTTCATGCCCGCCTGCAGGCATCGGCCCATGTTCTGCGTCTCACCCCGTAGTTCTTTCATTTCTTTTTTCATTTGCTGTGTATTCGCATCCATCGTCGTTTTCACTTCATTCATATTCGCATCCATTTTTTCGATCATTTGTTTGTTCATGTCTTTCATTTCGTTTTTTATTTCATTTGTCATTGCCGCATTCATTTGTGCCAGCATGGTGAATAGCTGGGCCATGTCGGATGCACTCAAGTGAGCCGTTTCGGCGAGGGTTGGGGAAGGGTTTTGGTGGAGAGGGGGGGGGAGGTGTCATACACCGCGGCCGCTGCCGCACCCACCTCGGGCCCTGGGTTCAGTTGGGCGAGTCCGTGTTCCTGCACAATCAACATTTCCTGCTCGGGGATTCCATCCTGGGCCATGGACTCTACATTATTACACATATACATTTCTAATACCCCCGGCTCCCGCTCGCCTTGAGACGCCATCTTGCTTCTCGTGAAGGGTTAATTTAACTCGCTCGTAATTTGGAGGGAATCGGGGGTCGCTTCTCTCACCCCTGGACCGATTCCCGTGAATTTAGCCGGAGACAGGAGAGCCCGTTTCCTGTTCTCCCGATACCAGTGCCGCGAGGGCGAATTTGTATCGCACGACCTGACACCAGTGTTGCGGATTCGCGCCGCCGGCGTGCTGACGGCCACGTAACTCGAATCGCGGCACGTCGCCCACCGGACGGACAATCCAGTCGTGACCCTCTCGGACTAACGCCGGGAACCAGTCACGGGTGGACCTTTCGGTCTCACCGCGATCGAGCCAGTCAGCCCCCGCGTGGGATAGGGATGCTCGCCAAGGTCGACCTACCTAAGTACCCACGCGGAGGGTAGACCGGGCGATCGCACCTCGCCGCAGGTCGACTTCGGACACGGGCCACTTAAGCGACCCGTTCCGTACTATCAGAATAACCGAGCGGTGTTATCGTCGACCTCGACGGTTCGATTAATTATCGGGCGTATTCAGCCCACTACCAACCCTTTACGTGAAGCAAGATGAGGGTTCAATGGGGGAAAAGACGAAGCGAAGCGGGAGAACAGTTCAACAATAAAGCACATTTATTCGCGGCACACGGGAAGCACACAAATACAATTCCACCAAAAGCACACAAAAAAAAGAAAACACAATTCCATTTACACAAAAAGCAAATATAAAAGCGAAAACAATGCAGAGCTAATACCGACTACCGAGCACACGGCAACACTTATACAATTCTACTTCACAGACGGCGCCGACAACACATACCCAAAACCAAGGATAAGAAATACCCTCAAGAATGAGGCGGGCCTGAGGCCGAGACCGGGTCGCGCCTACCCGTCTGGTGATGAGACGCGGAGCGGCGATGGCGCCGCACTCCGCGGGCCTCGCGGACAGTGCCTGGCAGGGGGTGGGAAAAAGGGGCCCCCTTGGTCGCACTATCTCAGCGCGGGGGGGAAACAGGAGGGGGTTGCTGATGCTCGGGGTATAGAGGATCTTTATTATCCCTGGTGTGCGTCTCCACTTCGGCCAGGTCGCGCTGCCGGCCTCCCTCGGGCATGCAGCTCCTGGCACCGACGCGAGCACCCCCTCGTCCGACTCTCTTCAGCTTCTCCAGCCACTGCAGGCTTCGGGCTCCAGACTTCTTTCGTTCTCGTTTGCGACTCTCTTTCGTTCTCCTTTGCGACTCTCTCTCGTTCTCGTCCTGCTGACTCTCGTTCTCTCTCTTCGTTCTTCTTCTCTGACTGACGAACACCGTCCTTTTATCCCCCCGTAACTTCGCCTTTGACCCCCTCCCTTTGACCTTTCACCTCGCTCCCCATTGGCCCGAGAAAAAGTGGGCGTGAAGGCTTTTTGATCCACAAATTTGCATATATCGATCGCCCTGGGGGCGGGCCACCCGCCCTCGCTCACCGATTGGACGGCAAAAAGTGGGCGTGTGTCGTTTTTGAAGCAGAAAATCCGTGATTTTGTACACGCTGTTCGACGCGCGTTCTGCATGAGTCCAACACCGGTACCCACAGCGGGGCAAGAACGGTGGCGATGCTACGGTGGCGAGGTGTGACGGGAAGGTCGTGGCGGTTGTGGTGAAGCGGTGGTTGTGGTTGGTGGTTGATGTTGTGGTTGTGATCATGGCGGTTGGTCCAAAATAAAGATAGTGAAAGAAAAACGGCTATCCTAAAGAGTCGCAGCACGTATAAATGACATGTATTCCCACTAGACAACGGGTTTGGGCCTAACTACACATGCACTTACCGAGATACCTCACCTAAGGGACCTGAATGGTGGTTTGCGAATCTGGTAACCACAACAATATATATATATATATATATATATATATATATATATATATATATATATATATATATATATATATATCTGGTCCCCGACTTACGATGGTTCGACTTAACGATGGTGCGAAATCAAGCTGTTCGAGGTTAGTAGAAACTGCATTCAGTGGAAACTCAAGAGAAGACCAGATACTCGAGCCTCATCAGAAGAGAGAGAAATTGATGACCCTGTCGCTGGTAGCATCTCCATCATCCTCATCATCCAGCAATTAATTTTAGTTCAATGCTTCAAACATTCTTCAGGCCCAGTGGATAATTCGCTATTCTGGCTGTTCTATACGACGTGATGCGCCGACGTAACGAATCTGCTGCTGAGAAACCATGACTCGAGATGGTTCTTGAACATGTGGTTCGCTTTTCCCTTGATATGGTGATTGGAGGAGGGTTCGTGATTACGTGTGTCCCGTGTGAAGCACTCGTACCTCGCTATTTTTTTAATTTTCATAAATATAACACTGAAAAACAATGGATTTCCCAAGGCATGATATTTCTGCACGTTATTTGATGTCCATCATTTGTGGAATGATGTATTTGTGGAATCCTTCACAGCGATTAAAATTACAATACCAAAGGATGATTCACAAGGTAAAACTCTGTTGAATGGTACCAGAATCGTTGCCATTGATAGAGGCAGATCGGAAAGATGTCATCTGGAAAATATTATTATTACAATTATTATCATTATTAAGAACGAGAATGAATTCCCAGGTTTGACCAATTTCGTTTTTTTCCATGGGCTGGAGAACTGAAAAGCGACAATCAGCTGAACAAACCTAGTAGGTACTCATGTGAAGCCAAAGCATGTTTCAGGTAGGCAAGGCTAAGCTATGATGTTCGGGAGGTTCGATGTGTTAAATGCATGCATTTTTCGACGCATTTTCGACTTACGATGTGTTTATCGGGACGTAACCCCATCGTAAGTAGGGGACCGGCTGTATATATACATATATGTATGCATGTATGTATGTATATCAACAAATTGGCAGAAGGTTGACACTCAAGTCCAAATATTATTTGTTATGGGCAGTGAACGAACATAAATGTGATCGAAGTAGATGATACTTACCATCCATCTGGGAACCAGTATGTTCAGGATCCACCTTCAGCTTCCTATTAAAATCTGCAGCAAAAAAATAACCAGAATCAGGAAGTTTCCAACCGTGTTATACAAGAGCTGTCTCACACAATGTACACTTGTCATGGAAATGTAACAGCAACAAATCAAAATACATATTTATACCTTTGACTTGCGAGGTTGAATTTTCCTCAAATTCAGTATCCACCTCCACTTTCACAATAACATCTACAAAAACAATGATGAGGGGAAAAACCCATAAGAAAAACAAAGGTGAAGTAAAAGAACCATTTCGGAATTTACTTTCAAATGTTCATTCTATTCATCACCTCAACAAGTATGATGGAAAGTATGACCTCCCCCCCTCCCCCCTGTGCACCTCGTTTACTTGGAAAACTAAACACACGTCTTTTTACTGGATGTTGGATGAAAGTGTATCTGGAAGGGAATTCCACTCCATTTTGCCTTTTCCAGTCATGACATCTGTCACTACATCATTGGAATACTTTGTTTACAATCATATGTAATCCCTCCACCATCTCACAATGCAAAACATGAGTAAATCACAAAGTCCTTGCTTCCTCTTCAGGTTGCTGATGGCATAGCTCCAAAAAACTTTCAGATTTGTTTTCTTCACAAGATAAAAGGCTCGGAAAAATATGTAACAAATGGACAGTGAGTCAGTGGGACAACATTTGGAAACAATAAGCAAAGGAATGAATAAACATGAAAAATAAAGGGAGGAAAAAAGGTGGGCAGGGGATGAAACCAGTTACCTGGAATTAAGAGGGCGTTGGGGTAGCTTGGGTTAATTGGGATATACCATATTGTGGTAGGGATGGAGGATGACAGGAGATGGTGGTGCACTGGGTTTTTTGAAGTTCTGGAGTTACGAGTGGGATTGAACAGCCTCAGGAATGTGGTTCACAAAGGGGACAAAAGAGTAAAAGAGGAGGTTGGCATCAAGCCTGTAATTTGGGGAATTTAACCAGGAGGGATACTGTAAGAATGGCATCCTGGTGTTTCTGTAGAAGGTCGGAGGGCCGAGAGGGCACGAGACAGAAGGAAAGACAAAAGAAAAGAAAAAAACAAAAGTGAGATCACTGACCTGTCTGTGATGTGAAAGAACAGGCTTTGCGTGTTGACCTCAATGCAGAAGATGCCAATAATATTGAGAACATAGATTCCACAGAATTCAGGAGAAAGATATTTTGGGTTCCAGCCCACAGGTGAAGAACTATTCCATTGAGCTATGGTCAAGGAAGGACTTTGAATAACAGAAGAGAGTGAGTCTATGGCTGACAGTCAAGCCCAGTCTTGCAATATAATCAAATCCAGGAAAGGTCATGGCTGATGGTGAGTCTGACAAGTTCAAGATATGGAAACTTTTCCAGTGTCTGATTATGCAAAGTGATAAGGTGGATTAAGTGGATTTATTTGAGGAACTTTCTAGAGAGAGAGGGGAGGATTGCCAGGATTGAAAAACGTTCCATTTATCAGACCAGCATTTCATTAATGCCTGTGTACAAATATATATATATATATATATATATATATATATATATATATATATATATATATATATATATATATATATATATATATATATATATATATATATATATATATATATATATATATATAGACGTCCACGGGACTTGAACAGTCCCGCCAACGTAGAATGAGCCGAAACGATGGAGGCGGTTTATTTATTTATAACCCAAACATGGCGGTTCTAATCGCTCTACCGCAAACGGGACGAGGAAGGTGGCACGAGTCGCTTTTCACTGAGTTGATGATGTTTATTTTTTTTTATTATTAACCAGAAATAACAAGACTCGGCAAGAAGAGGGATCCGGGGCGATTTGACGGGATGGTGTGGGATCGGGCGTGGGGAAAAACACAGACAATTCCAATGAATATACAGATCTCAAACCCTCTAAGGCGCCAAGTACGTACACACACACACACACACACACACACACACACACACACACACACACACACACACACACACACACACACACACACACACACACACACACACACACACACACACACACACACACACACACACACACACACACACACGCACGCACACAACGTAGCTACTTCTGGTGGTCAGGCTGGACCGTGGTGTGGACACAACTGTCACTGGATCAGCGTCGGACGAGCTGGCCTTGCTCTCGTCAGGGGGGGGCAGGAGAAACCGTGGTGCTGTCGACCTCCTAGTCCTGGCCCAAGTCCGCTCACAGCCGCCAGGGAACCAGTTCTGGCGCCAAATTGCGAGCAAGAGAGGGAGGCAGGTCCGCCCGCCGTTCGACCCCGTACTCCGAGTCAGCAGAACCCCAGAGCCAACCAAGGTGAGGCACGAGGCTCAGCAAGGCTCCAAGACACGATGAAGAACACGATCGAATCAGCACAACAACAAGTACGCTTCCCGCGCAACAGCCTCCACACCAAAAAAACACGATCTTTTTGTCCCGATCTTCTTCTTCTTCCTTTTCGACCCTGAACAGAACCTTTTTATCCTCCTGTCCTCGTCACTTCCAATCGAGCCGTTTATTGGCCCACTGCCGTCGCCTTCTGCCAATCGTGATCACGGGGCGGAGCCATCCGCTGCACTGTCCTGTGACGTCACGGCCAGCCTCCAGGGACTACTAAAAGGGGTTTACGCAGACACACTTACCCTATCCCGTGTCCCTATCTAATTACGTGACAATTATCATTTCCCCCTTGAAGAAATGAACATTTACTAGACAACTTATCACCACTGAATTGCTACTTATTACATCGAGATCCTGGTAAACTCGAACAGCATGGCATACCTAATTAAACATCCTAATTACCCTTTGAATGCATACCCCCCCCCCTCAAACGTAACACTGCCCCCTCCTCTGGTACCGCAGCTCCTGCAAGGTATATCACAGGCGCTACCGTACCAGCCTTAACACTTACTGACTCACACCTAATTAACCTAACGAAATAAAGTAGGAGGGGCAATGGGCAGCGAGTCGCAGCTAACTTACCTATCCTGCTTAATGTACTACCCCCTTATGGCCTTATCCTCACCTAAACAATCATTCGTTTTTTTTTTTGTTTTTTTATTTTATTCTATTTTATCACATGAGAGCACTGAGCGAAGTTGCACTCCATCTTCTGGATCATCGCTCTTGCCCAACACTCTTCCAGTGATCTGGGGAGGGGAAACAAAAGGTTCCACAAAAACACAACACTTATACTTTACATTCCTACTCTAAGCCTTAACGACACTATTCACAGGATATTTACACTTGACCACCACCCCCAGTGGATGCTAATAGACCCAGCGTTACCTGGGGAGCCAATTTTCAAATTTGCTTGACCCAAAATTATGCGGACATCATGCCCTTGCTACACCTGTCAAGTTGTGCGGGATCGAGTGGGACTCATACATCTTCACAACACCCACACCATGGTCATCATCACATTTCTAGGTCATGGTCCTCATTTTAATCATGCAGGCTGAATCCCGTCGTGGCCGTGTGGTGGGTTACCACAAGATGATGGGGGCATCTCAGGTGCAACCATGCCCACAGGTAAGCTTTAGTCCAACCCGGACGTTTCTCCGCTCCGCTCCTTTTGATTCCCTCCCCCCTGGTAGCCATCAGCTCTAATCCCGTACAACACTCTGGAAGGGGTCTCACTGGCTCCTCTGGCCTTCCTGGGTCGCCAAGGTCCTACCCGCCTTGGTCGCCCAACCAGACCCTCTCCCGGTTGCCTCCAGACACTGTCACCATTAGCCAGCAGGTGGTGAATCTCCTTGAAGGGGGTCGCAATTCACGCTGACCGTGAGCTTCAATCCCTGTGGACAAGCACATCATCCCCACCCACAAAACCCACATGACTCCCTCACCCCATCGGCCTTACATGTGACACCTGCATTTCTAACACTTCGCCGACCATGACCTTCCCTGTTACCACACCATGTCCAAGAAAAAAAAATCAATGTGTGCACCATACATTTCACTTCTTAACTTAAAACAACTCACACAGCACTTCTCACCCGATCCACGCACCAGCCATTGGACAGCCACTTGTGCCCGCTTTGTTACCAATTACCCACTGTCCCGATTGTCACTCTAAAACCCAGCAGAACTTACAAACCCATGCCAATTTTCCCACAATTCATTTTTTTCCACCAAAGGAGGGCACTTCGCCACAATCTCAGCAGCCGAGCATGGCCGTATATGCTCAGCCCAATCTAGTCTCCCCGACCCCCGACAGTGATCTCCGCACCCGACCTATGAAAGGGCATCTCGGATAGACCTGGCGGTTCAGCAGGAAGATTCACCCTCTCCGAGTCTAAAAGTCTATTGGAGGGTCCCTCCATCGCCGGGTACCGGCAATATCGTTGCATGTGTCCTCTTTGCCCGCACCGGAAACAACTCCCCATAAAAGGCCCCCGTGGGTATCGGTGTAATGTCTCTTCCGGTTCCGGACCCCCTCGGCCATAATCGAATTGCTCTATTGGCTGGGCTGGACCCCGCCGCTTTGGCACACCAACTACCGAATTACCCCTTATCAAACTTAACAGTTTCTGGCAAATTTCCTGAAACATTTGGGTAATGCCAATTTCTCCCAGCCCCCCTCCCTGATTCTGAATCTCTGCCTGTCGGATCGTCACCGATGGTGTCTCGGGCACCCGACCCGGCCGACTCCACGAGGCCAGCCTGGCTGCGCACTCGGCCGCTCGGTGCACGGTGGGTGGATCCTGTAGCTCCACCAGCGCTCGGACCTCAGGGTCAGGAAGAGCAGCTAAAAATTTCTCGAGTGCCAGTGTGTCCCATGCCTCCACTGTAAGGTCCCGATACGCGATCCTGACTGATTGGTAAATGTCCTGTGCCAGCTCCTGCACTGTCTCACCCGGCTTTAATCTGCGGTGCTGGAGCTGGGCCCGCACCAGATCACAGTTTGCCGCGAACCCAAACCGACAGCTCAACGCCTCGCAAATGTGGGAGCTGGTCAACATCCCCTCCGCGATCACGTTTAACACATCTGCGGCTGGTCCCCGCAACGTTGCCACCAAATTCACTGTACGTTCCCGCTCATTCCACCCGTTTAGTCGGGAAATGCACTCAAATTGTGTCAGAAAAGTTTCAACGCTCCCTGACCCGTCGAAATTTACCAGGGGGATCACTTTTACGGTGGCCCGCTTCTCAGTTTCTCCCTTGTCCGAATCGAGCCCAGGGATCAAACACCCTTGTGGCTGCGTATCCAATTTCGGAGCCCACTGTGGCCAAAGATGTTTTGTGGTGAGGGTCTCATGGGTCAATTTTGCCTCCTGTTCCAAACGTTGAATGGACAGATTCACCTCTTCCCGCAGGATCTTCTGGGCCCGCACAACCTCCTCCAAGGCTGCGTCGCGAGTTTGTAGCTGCTCCTCAACCAACCCGGACACTCTACTTACAAAAGACGGCTCTACCAGGCCTTTATCCAAGACTTCATCTTGGCTCATAATTTTATCTTGTTCGTCCAAACGAGCCTCCAATCCTTTTACCTCCTCCGCCAAATTCATCCCTTGCTTCCTCAGCTCTCCCCACTCTTCAACCTGCAGCTGCATACGAGCATCCACACAGGCACTATGACGTTCCAGGCTTTCATCCACTTTATCAACCCGAATGTTCGTTGCATCAATTTTATCCACCAATTTTTTTCGTATATTTTCCCCCTCCAATGTAATTTCTACCTTTGTTTCCTCCAATCTATCCTCGAATTTACTTTGTATTTCTCCCAATTTAACATCCACACACTCCTGCATCTCAGTTTTCATTTTCTCCATCTTTTCCCCCAATTCATCCCTCATTAAATCAATCCGTGCACCCAACAGTTCCCCCATTACCCCCAATCGATCCGCCATCTCTGCCCCCTGTGCCATCATTTTTGCCCTCTGCGTCACGAATTGATTTTCCATTTGTGCCGTCATTTCTGCCATTTGTGCCCCCTGTGCCGTCATTTTGCCCCCTGTGCTGTAATTGCACTCATTAAACGTTCCAACATTGTCCAGATCGTCATCGTGCCGGTTTCTGGCGCTGCCGGCTCCGTTACGGGCGATGAAGCACGGTCCACGCTCGGAATGGGGGAGGTTCCAACCCTACCCCCGTCTCTCCCTTCTTCCCCCGACTCGCTGCCAGACACGTGGCCTTCCTCCTCAAACATCTGCACATCCGCCATGGTGCAGAAGTCCCGTTTGCCGCCAATTAATTTAAATTTGAAAAATCCCGCCAAAATTTTCCCGCGCTCGCGCGCTTTTCTGCAGTAATTTTATATTCCAATTCGTGGCGAGATTTTAATCCTGGTATATTCTCCCGATACCAAATATAATTTAGAGGGGTTCGAACATCCAACACCCTGACACCAATGTGACGTCCACGGGACTTGAACAGTCCTGCCAACGTAGAATGAGCCGAAACGATGGAGCCGGTTTATTTATTTATTTATAACCCAAACATGGCAGTTCTAATCGCTCTACCGCAAACGGGACGAGGAAGGTGGCACGAGTCGCTTTTCACTGAGTTGATGATGTTTATTTGTTTTTATTATTAACCAGAAATAACAAGACTCGGCAAGAAGAGGGATCCGGGGCGATTTGACGGGATGGTGTGGGAAAACACAGACAATTCCAATGAATATACAGATCTCAAACCCTCTAAGGCGCCAAGCCAACACACACACACACACACACACACACACACACACACACACACACACACACACACACACACACACACACACACACACACACACACACACACTAGCTACTTCTGGTGGTCAGGCTGGACCGTGGTGTGGACGCAACTGTCCCTGGATCAGCGTCGGACGAGCTGGCCTTGCTCTCGTCAGGGGGGGCAGGAGAAACCGTGGTGCTGTCGACCTCCTAGTCCTGGTCCAAGTCCGCTCGCAGCCGCCAGGGAACCAGTTCTGGCACCAAATTGCGAGCAGGAGAGGGAGGCAGGTCCGCCCGCCGTTCGACCCCATACTCCGAGTCAGCAGAACCCCAGAGCCAACCAAGGTGAGGCACGAGGCTCAGCAAGGCTCCAAGACACGATGAAGAACA
>NC_140977.1:39382547-39478547 GCF_056783735.1 Eptatretus burgeri | reverse complement strand
GTAGATTCTATGGGGAATCGGAAGCTCGGCTCAAACGTGTCTTTGAAGAAGCTTCAGAAAGGTAAGTTCCGTTCGTGTACCACAATTTCCTGAGCATTTATAAACAGCAAAATGCATAAACTGACCTTGCTTTTGGTCTCGAGTGAAATGATCGTTTGGACAGAATCTGGCAACTATTTGTTTCCAGGACGAATACTTTGTGTAAGATTGTGAAAGAACTTCTAATAAGAGCAAAGATTAATGGGCGATTGCAAGGGAAGAATTTAATTTTACAACACACTGCAAAAGGTAATAATATTGCTCTTAAATTGGGATCACTATTATGTTGTGGTTTTGGTGAGGTGAGAAGGAGGTGCGGGGCAGGGGTCATTGACTTTTTTTTTTGTATACCTTGTCGAGGCTTGTATGAGAGCTAACATGCAACACACAGCAAGGGGGGGGGGCATGAGACAAGAGGGGTGGGAGTGGGAAGGACAAAACAGTGGCGAACAGAGACATTAGGAGATCTGTGGAAGGGAGAGGGATGGGGCGAGGAACATGGGGTATACAAGATATTACAGGGACTTTCAGGAAGGAAAGCAGGGAATTTGAAGGAGGTGGGTTTGTGGTGGATTAACAGTGGTAGAAAAGATTGTGGTTTTGGATGGGGGAAGATAAGAGGTGGTGGTGAACAGCTGTTTTGAAGGCCTGGAGGGAAGAATGGGATTGAATAGAGTGAGGGAGTTAATTCCAAAGGCGGACTTTGACAGCACTAACTTTAAAAAAATCAATCCTTAAGGACTTTCGATGTATAGTAATATGTTGCATATAAATTCACTATAAAAGTGAATTTGTTTGTTTGTTTGTTTCTTTATGTTTCAAAAACTAAAAACTACTGAACCAAATCCAACCAAATTGTGCATGTTGCCTCAGTATGGTTTCTGTCAGGGTGGCATCTCTGGGTGAGGGGAAGACCCCAATTCTCTCAATGTAAATGTGTATCGTATCGCACCCCTGGCATTACAGTGATGGTGAAATCTGAGTGAGAATAATTCAAAATGTTTCTTTTCACTCAATTTAAATGAGGGTTAAAACCAAAGCACACAACACACCTTCACAGCGAAGCGGAAAATTTTTTTTCTACCATATATAAGCAGCAAGATTGGCTGATGAAGACGGATTGCAGGATGCCCGAGAGGAACACACACTCCCCTCCAAGCTATCTCAGCCCAGCTATAAACTGTCATCTCAATGATTCACATGCAGGCGAGCCATCGATGTGTGTGTACTCTACCCATTTTAAATGCTGATCGTCAAGCAAGGAAGCAGCACGTACCATTTAAAAAGTCTTTGGTATGACTTCCCGGGATTCACACTGACCTCCCAGATTCAGAGCAGACACTGACCATTACTCCACCGAAGTGTTGGAACATTACTGATTTTTTAAAAAGGAACATTTTTCACTGAGAAATTGACCTGCACAGTCATATCCAGCTGGTAGTGCAATGGCGGCTGAAATCGGTACAAAGGAAGAAGACGATGTTAAGGTGGTCTGTATACGAAAGAACAGGAGCTGGGAAGATGTTGCATCTCATCAAGGAACATAAGCTTATTGCAGAGTTAGATGTGAAACCAGAAGCATTCCAGTGCTTAGGATGACTGTCACAAAGCACTGCGTTGAAGGAAAACGATGATTGCATGGTGAAATGGGGCTAGTAGGGTGGCCTAGAGGTATGTGTACTTGCCACTAAGCTGTCGAGCCTGGGTTTGAATTTTGACTCCGCTATAAACTGTCATCCCAGTGTTTCACAGGCAGGGTGATTCATCAATGGGTGTGCCGTCCCTTGAATGGCCATTAAATTGGGAGTATGTCTGCCGGCATTAGTTTGTGGACATTAAAGATCAAATGGTATCCTTCACGAAGAATATGCAAGCTCTTGCCAGAACCCTGGCCAAATTACAAATTCTTGCCCTAACCTGAGTCGAATGTCACGCCGAGCCAGCCAGTTTGTGAAAAACTTGAGCTAAACATCCCCCACCAGCTATCCCCGCAAGAACGTGGGAATAATTGTGGCCGCGAGGAAGAAGAAGTAGTAGTAGTTGGCTGATGGAGGTGATGTTGGTGGACATCCAAGCAGATGGAAAATGTTAGAGTGAATAAAGCAGAATGTTTGTGAAGTACAACATGCTGTCTTTTGATTAAATCTGTCAGTAAATTGATGGGTAAAAATGCATGGTGCAGCAATGCCAACCCTCCCGATTTCATCGGGAGGCTTCCGAAAATTCACCCAAACTCCCGCCCTTACGATCACTATCCTTATCCTCCCGAAATTTTGATATTTTTGCACTGTTCACTAATCAGAATGTACTAGTATGAGAATTGAATGAAAAGCATCGTCTGCTACGTATAGCATGTGGTAACTCCATAACGTTCGCTGCTTCCAAATTGTACGTAAAAAATTGCAAATTCAAATGAGGAGCAGCGAAACATTGGGTCTGGATCTCACTTATGCGATCATGCACTGAGATTTAGTGCATGCGGCATGTGTGCAATACAGTGCATGCGGTATGTATGCACAGTGTATATGCATGCGATACGCTCACTGCATGCAGCTGGGCCCCGTACCAGCCCGGCGGTCGGGACCACCGTGCGGTGTTTAATTTAACAGCCGCTAGAGTTCTACGAGTCGCGCTGCAGCTGTGGAACATCGACTTCGAAGTTACCGATGCTTCAAGCCCTCGATGTTGATTACGAAATGGCAGAAAAGAAGCTTACGAAGACCAAGAAATGGTCTCAGAAGTACAAGACCGAATACAGTCTCCAATACCCGTGTATTCGAAAGTCTGAAAGAGGAATTCATCATGCGTATTGTACAGTATGCAGCGTTGATATTTCAGTTGAGCACGGAGGTCGCGATGATATTCGGAAGCACGTTGGAAGCAAACGGCACACAGACATTGCAAAGGAGAGATCTTCGAGCACGAGTACCGGTACACTTCTGAATTATTTCACCAAACAAGGGACAAGCGAGGAAGAGGATGTTACCCGAGCGGAACTTCTCTTTAGTGGATTTATTGTGGAACATAACTTGCCCATATCAGTCTCAGATCATGCTGGACCTCTATGTCAAAAGATGTTTCCAGATTCAAAAGTTGCTTCAAAGTATGGATGTGCAAGAACAAAAACTTGCAAGATGTGCAAGATGTGCAAGAACAAAAAAAAACAAAAAAAAAACGAGAACAAAAAGCAAGAAAAAAAAAAGAAAAAAAAAAAGAACAAGAACAAAGAAGAAAAAAAGAACACTGGTCAACAATTTTTTACTTTCTGAATGTTGTCTAGATTTCTACAAGTGAATTAGGGTATTCTGGCACTGCTGAATCAGGAAATGGCATCCGTTTCTCTCCATCAGGTCAGGTTTTTGTGCTAAGTTGATTTGAAAAAATCAGATCTTGTGACAAAATCAATTACATTTTTGTGGCATTATCAGCTGATTTTTGTCAACACATATCATCCTAAACATGTTTTAAAGAAAAAAAATGTTTTGCCAACAACATTTATTGATTACATGATAGAAACATCGATTACTGTCATCTGAATGGTGGGCATTGATAAAGGTAAGTACAAGTAAATTGCATGTTGCGTCACCACTGTTCAAACTTCAGGGCTTGAACTTCCGTTTCTTCGAACTCCTGGAATGTTCAGCGGCAGGGAGGTCTCTCTTCAGATTCCAACAGTAGTCAGCCATCATGACTGCGTCCCAGCGACCCTGATACCTGGTCTCCATCTCCTTCATGTCCTGATGGAATCTCTCCCCCTGCTCGTCACTCATTGAACCCAGGTTCTCAGGAAACCGGTTCATATGTGAAAATAGGTAGTGCATCTTGATGCTCATGTTGCAGCCCAGGTTTCTGAAAGCAGTCAGCATGTTGTTGACAAGTTCTGCGTAGTTTCTGGCCTTATTGTTGCCAAGAAAGTTCTTCACTACCAAAACAAATGTCTTCCACGCTTCCAGTTCCACTTCGTTCATTGAGTTTTTGAACTCTGGATCTCTGATGAGCTGACGGATCTGAGAACCATCAAAGATGCCAACTTTCAACTTCTCCATGGTCAATCCTGGAAAAGCCTGGCACAAGTAAGTGAAGCAGTCACCATCTTTGTCCAGAGCCTTGGTGAACTGCTTGATTAAGCCGAGCTTGATGTGCAGCGGTGGGAAGAGTATTCTGTCTCTGTCCACCAGAGGGTCGTTGATGACGTTCCTTTCTTTGCATGGCACCAATTCCTCCCGCACAGGCCAGTCCTTCTTCGTGTAATGCTGAGCACGGTCCCTACTATCCCACATGCACAGAAAACATGGGTACTTAGTGAAGCCAGACTGTTGTCCCAACAAAAAGTTCACCATCTTCAGGTCAACACAAATAAACCACTTATGCTGATCATAACCAATTTTCTCCAGCACGTACTTCACCGCTTCATACTTCTCCTTCAGTGTAGTCGAGTGAGCGATGGGTACAGAGGCAAACTGGTTGCCGTTGTGTAGCAGAACACATTTCAGTGATCGCTTGCTGCTGTCAATGAACAGTCTCCAATCTTTGGGTTCGTACTGTGGCACTCCAAGCTTGAGCAGAAGCGCATGTCATAAATTGGCGCATGTAGGTATTGTACATTCTTCAGAGTTCGTTATTTCAAGAAATACAACTTTTTTGTATCACATTATTACAAAATCTGCCCCATTAACTTTAGTTTTGATCCACGAACTTTATGCTTTGCCTCACTAATTTTTGGAAGATTTTGAGGTTTTATGACTTCAAACTGATCCCTTTTCGACATAATCACCCAGAACTATCGTACCTGAATACTTCTTGTCATTAAAATAATTATTTCCAATCAAAACAATTATTTGACATGACATTTTACCCCCACCAACTTCTTCTAAAATGCTCCACACATGCGTACATGTGAACAAAAATGTAAAAAACGACATGTGGCCATATCTCAAAAACTTGACCTGATTGAACAAAACTAATATGAGTTTTGGATTCAGCGCATCAGATTCGTCCTAAATCAGCTTAAAAAATGCAGACAACAAATTTGTTGTTGACCAGTGTAATTGGTGAGTTGTCAAATGTTACTGCTTCATCTATTGCCGATATTGCTAGACTAGCTCCATTTAGCCTAGCTCCAGACGGTAGCAATGACAGTGGTGAGGCCCAGCTATATCCTGTCCTGATTTCGTACTATGACAACAGTGCTGGGATTGTGAAGCAAGGTTTGCTAAGTTTGCCTGCGTGCAAACAAGATTCCACTGGAGAAAACATTTTCAAACTGCTTGATCATGAGTTCAGTGACAGGAAAATTCCGTGGGGAAATTGTGTTTCCTTTTGTGCTGATAATGCCTCTGTCATGGTGGGCAAGCACAAAGGAGTCGCTGCTTATATCCACAAACAAAATCCAGAGTGCTACATCATGGGATGCCCTTGCCATATGATGCACAATACGGCCAAGAAGGCGGCTCAGGCCTTACCCATTGAATTAGATGACTTTCTCATCGATATTTACTACTACTTGGACAAAAGTAGTAAACGCGTCAAAGGAGTGAAAGCACTGCAAGAACTCTGTGATGCCCCGACACACAAGATTCTGAAGCATGTCGCAACAAGGTGGCTGTCCCTTGGTCAGTGCCTAGACAGGCTGATTGAACAGTGGGAGCCACTTCGCCTCTTCTTCAAAGAAGAAGTACGAAGAAAAATGCAACCAACTGTAGCCAAGACTCTAACAACGAGCAAGAAGGACGGCACTGTATCTACTGCCAGTACTGGCACTGCAGGATCAAGCACTCGTGGAGCAGCATTCACCACTACCACTGCAGTATCTGCTGCGAAGAAGACAGCAGGGACAGCACCAAAACCAATGCTGAGAGCAGGGAGCATCACCGGCCCTTCATCACGTTCTACAAAGCAGATTCCTTCAGAGTCGAGAAAGACTGTGATAGTCCCATCTACAGGCAAAGAAGGACCCAAGTTAAGTTCTGCTTTTGCCAAATCACTTGATAGAAGCTCAGCAAAACCTTCGAATCAGAGGTCTTCTTCCTTGGCTGCACCTACCTCAAGCTCTCTCCTCAAACGTAAAATTGGATCTGGTACTACGAGTCTGACCTCTTCTGCTGGCAGTAAACGCAAGTGTGATCGCCCTGCGGCTAAGTGTACTACGAGTTCTACAACTAAAAGCGCATCTTCCTCAAACACTGTGCAGGAATCTAGAGAAAAACGTGTCAACAGGATGTTCTTGTCTCCACAAACAAAACTCTATTGTTTCTTCCTTCGATATGCTAACAAGCTTTTTGAGAAGGGGAATCTTCTGCTCCAAAGAGACGAACCCTGTATTCATCTCCTGCATGGAGAATTGAATGGTCTTCTGAAAGATATCTTCGTACGGTTTTTGAAACCATCGGTGTCATCGGTTGCTCTGGTAAATGTACCCTTCTCTGACAGAAATCATCAGAAGAATGATGAGGACCTCATGATTGGGAATGATGCCAAACTGTATATAAGGGAACAAAGGAGTCTCAAGAAATCCACCTTCACTCTGAGTGAGTCAGACATCCAAGGTTTCTTCAGTGCAGTTCGCTCATATTATGTGAAAGCCTGCAATTACATCTTCAAAACCTGGCCGCTAGATGATGAATTAGCCAAGCATGCTCAGGTGCTGGATGTTAAGCTACACCAAGAAGTGGGGTTTGACTGTGTGGAGTTTTTCATCAAGAAATTCCCCTGTCTGTTCAGTGGCGGTGATAGTGACATAGACAGTCTTGAGAGTGAATTCGCTCACTACCAGGCAGACGCCTCCATAGCTACAATTGCTACTGAGACAGTGAGAGTGGATGAGCAGTGGCATCGGATTTCATAGCTCACAGATCCCTGCACTGGTGCCAAGAAGTATCCTAATTTGAGCAAAGTGATGAAGGGAATCTTGGTCATTCCTCATTCGAACGCATCATGTGAGCGGGCACTCAGTCTTGTACGGAAGAATCATACTGAATTTCGTCCCAATTTGAGTGTCAAAACCCTGGAAGCTCTCTTAATTGAAAAACTAGCTCATAACACCCCTTGCTACCAGAGAGAATACAGCAAAGACATAATCAGAAGGGCTAAAAGAGCCACACAGCTGTCACTCAGCAAAGCTGCCATGGAAAAAGCAAGCAGCAGTAGTACCAGCCAGTAAGGTAAGAAAAATATTGCTTCTTTTGTGCTTTTTGTTAATCTTTGATTGTCCCCTAACTTACTAATATTAACATACATGTAACATTAAAAAGTGCACAATTTTCCCCTTTTTTTGTTCAAAAAGTGGGAATTCTTAACATGTTAAATGCTCCAAAATAGGGCTCAGAGGGCACTAGAGAGCGTCTAGAACCCCAGAGCTTCCAGGGCCCTAAGGCGGGCCCTGGACCCCGCCGCAAGGGTCGAGCGCTCCGCGCTCGAGATGTGCGCTTCGCGCACATTATTTGGTGTCGGTTGAAAATCCTCCCTAATTCTGATTTCCAAAAGTTGGCATCTCTGATGGTGTTTTATAAAATAATGGCAAAAAATAAAATGGGACAAATCTATATATAACTAAAACTCTCATCTTGTATGTATGTATGTATGTATGTATGTATGTTCCCGAAATACAGCCAAAACGGTACACGATAGCGAAAAAATTTTACGGCCACCTTACTCACCATTCTCCTGCGGTGTGCAGCATCAAGTTTCGTTAAAATCGGGCGACAAAAAAAATTATTAAAAATCAATTCCCGATTCAGTCAAGTAGTCTTCGGGAAAATTTGATCAATGCAAACAACCTCAGCGGTATAGTTCGCTGGAGCTATCTTTTATTAGGGTACCCTGTCAGTACAGGGTACCCTATTGTTTTTCTTAAGTTTATTTGTTATTATTAGGGTACCCTGTGAGTACAGGGTACCCTATTGTTTTTCTTCTGTTTATTAGGGTACCCTGTGAGTACAGGGTACCCTATTGTTTTTCTTCTGTTTATTATTACGCATTATTATTATTATTATTCTTCCGCCGTAAATTTGCAAAATTTCCAAATTTTTTCGCTTTAAATGCCATTTTCTCTGGGATACTAAGTCCGATCGACACAAAATTTTCACCACAGTATGTATCTTTTTTGATAGCACAATCACGTTATAATTATGACGTCATTGATCATGTGGTGCGGGCGCCATCTTGAAAAAAACGATAAACTTTGGACCTCTGTATCTCAGAAACCCTGCAATGTAAAAATTTTTCGTTTGATACATTTTACTAAGCTCCATATGGGGAACACGTGTGATTTTTCGTGACGTCATAGGTGAAGCGATATACCGGTGAAAATTCGTCAAGTAGAACGCCATATAGGAAAAATCTGAAAAATTCTGAGCATCATCTACGCCAAAAATCACTGACGAAAATGTTTTTCTTGACGTCATCGATGACGTAATTCGGCCGCCATCTTGTTTTTTAGTGTTTTTTTTTAAAAATCTTCTTCTCCAGAAGGGCTGGACAGATTAAGGCGAAACTTTACAAGTACATTCCCCCTGATGTCCTCTTTCAAGTTTGTTAATTTGTTGTTGATACGTCACATGGTTTGGCGGCCATCTTGAAAAAACCCTAAAACCTTCAAACATCTTCTTCTCCAGAAGCGCTGGTCCCATGAAGGCGAGATTTCACAAGTATATTCGTGACATGTATGCGATGCAAGTTTGTTAATTTCTAAGTGATAGGTCACATGGTTTGGCCGCCATGTTGGATTTAAGAAAAATATTAAATAATGTTTTCTCTGGTATTTCATAAGCCATCAAAGCGAAAATTTGCAAGTGCCTTCCTCCCTCAAGTCTGCATACATGGTAAAAAAAATTTTACCTCAGAAGTCGCATGGTTTGGCGGCCATCTTGGATAGAAAAATAGACTTTATCCGATTTACACGAAACTTCACACACTTGTTCGGGTCGACGATGGAAAGCAGAATTTAAATTTATGATATCATAGGTCACAAGGTTCGGCAGCCATCTTGGATTGAAAATGAATAAATTTTAAAAATCTTCTTCTCCAGAAGGGCAAGACAGATGAAGACGAAACTTCACACATATATTCCCCATGAGGTCCTTTCTCAAGTTTGTTAATTTGTTCTTGATCGGTCACATGGTTCGGCGGCCATCTTGAAAAAACCCTAAAACCTTCAAACATCTTCTTCTCCAGAAGCGCTGGTCGGATGAAGGGGAGATTTCAGAACTATATTCGGGACACGTAGGCGATATAAGTTTGTTAATTTCGAATTGATACGTTAGACGGTTTGGCCGCCATCTTGGATTTAAGAAAAATATTAAATAATGTTTTCTCTGGAACCGCTGAACCAAACGAATCAAAAATTTCTAATTATCATCTACCATCGTGTATGCACGCATGGTAAAAATTATGACATCACACGTCACATGGTTTGGCGGCCATCTTGGATAGAAAAACGCACCTTTACCGATTAACACGAAACTTTACAAACGTGTTCCAATACCCAGTTGGAAGCAGAATATAAATTTCTGATGTGTTTGGTCACATGGTTCGTCAGCCATCTTGGATTGAAAATGAATAAATTTTAAAAATCTTCTTCTCCAGAAAGGCAAGACAGATTAAGCCGAAACTTCACACATATATTCCCCATGAGGTCCTTTCTCAAGTTTGTTAATTTGTTCTTGATTGGTCACATGGTTTGGCGGCCATCTTGAATTTACCTTAAAACCTTCAAACATCTTCTTCTCCAGAACACCTGATCTGATCAAGGGGAAACTTCACACCCCTATTGCACATGAGTAGGGAATACAAGTTTGTTAATTTCTAATTGATAGGTCACATGGTTTGGCAGCCATGTTGAATTTAAGAAAAATATTAAATAATGTTTTCTCTGGAACTGCTTAACCTATCGAAGCGAAAATTTGCGTCTGTCATCCTCCATGATATCTGCATACATGGTAAAAATTATGAGGTCACAAGTCACATGGTTTGGCCGCCATCTTAGATTGAAGGATAAATATTAATTCATGTTTACTCTGGAACCACTACTTCTATATATGCGAAACTTCATATTTATAATTTAGGCTACATGTGAAACAAAAGTTTAAAATTTCAACCTGATCGGTCGTGTGGTTTGGCAGCCAGTAATAACGAAATTGAATGCTTTGTGCTGCCCGGTTCATAACTCGTCTGTTCCGCTCCCTCTCGAAGCAGGCCTGTGTTTGTATCACTATTAAATAATGTTTTCTCTGGCAACGCTTATCCTTTCAATGCGAAAATTGCGACTATGATTTAAGTCTCACGTTGAGTCAAAGGCAGACGCGGACTGGGTACCCGGTCATCACTGCCAGCAGTTATAAAGTGGCAGTTCTAGTTAGGGTACCCTGTGAGTACAGGGTACCCTATTGTTTTTCTTCTGTTTATTTATTATTAGGGTATCCAGTCAAATGGACTGGATAACCTATTGTTTTTCTTCTGTTTATTATTAGGGTACCCTGTGAGTACAGGGTACCCTATTGTTTTTCTTCTGTTTATTATTACGCATTATTATTATTATTCTTCCGCCGGCATTTTGCACCCTTTTTCGCTTTAAAAATCATTTTCTCTGGAACACTAAGTCCGATCGACAGGAAATTTTCACCATAGTATGTATCTTTTTTGATAGCACAATCACGTTATAATTATGACGTCATTGGTCACGTGGTACGGTCGCCATCTTGAAAAAAGCGATAAACTTTGGACATCTGTATCTCGGAAACCGTGCAATGGAAAAAATTTTCGTTTGATACATTTTACTAAGCTCCCTATGGGGAACACGTGTGATTTTTCGTGACGTCATAGGTGAAGCGATATACCGGTGAAAATTCGTCAAGTAGAACGCCATATGGGAAAAATCTGAAAAATTCTGAGCATCATCTACGCCAAAAATCACTGACGAAAATGTTTTTTTGACGTCATCGATGACGTAATTCGGCCGCCATCTTGTTTTTTAGTGTTTTTTAATCTTCTTCTCCAGAACGGCTATGCAGATTAAGGCGAAACTTTACACGCACATTCCCCCTGAGGTCCTCTTTCAAGTTTGTTAATTTGTTGTTGATACGTCACATGGTTTGGCGGCCATCTTGAAAAAACCCTAAAACCTTCAAACATCTTCTTCTCCAGAAGCGCTGGTCCAATGAAGGCGAGATTTCAGAACTATATTCGTGACATGTATGCGATGCAAGTTTGTTAATTTCAAAGTGATAGGTCACATGGTTTGGCCGCCATGTTGGATTTAAGAAAAATATTAAATAAAGTTTTCTCTGGTATTTCATAAGCCATCGAAGCGAAAATTTGCAAGTGCCTTCCTCGCTCAAGTCTGCATACATGGTAAAAGTTCTTACCTCAGAAGTCACATGGTTTGGCGGCCATCTTGGATAGAAAAATAGACTTTATCCGATTTACACAAAACTTCACACACTTGTTCGGGTCGACGATGGAAAGCAGAATTTAAATTCATGATATCCTCGGTCACAAGGTTCGGCAGCCATCTTGGATTGAAAATGAATAAATTTTAAAAATCTTCTTCTCCAGAAGGGCAAGACAGATGAAGACGAAACTTCACAGATATATTCCCCATGAGGTCCTTTCTCAAGTTTGTTAATTTGTTTTTGATCGGTCACATGGTTTGGCGGCCATCTTGAAAAACCCGAAAACCTTCAAACATCTTCTTCTCCAGAAGCGTTGGCCCAATGAAGGGGAGATTTCAGAACTATATTCGGGACAGGAAGGCGATATAAGTTTGTTAATTTCGAATTGATAAGTCACATGGTTTGGCCGCCATCTTGGATTTCAGAAAAATATTAAATAATGTTTTCTCTGGAACCGCTTAACCTAACGAATCGAAAGTTTGTAATTATCATCTACCGTTGTGTATACACGCGTGGTAAAAATTATGATGTCACACGTCACATGGTTTGGCGGCCATCTTGGATTGAAAAACGCACCTTTACCGATTAACACGAAACTTCACGTACGTGTTCCAATACCCAGTTGGAAGCAGAATATACATTTCTGATGTCATAGGTCACATGGTTCGTCAGCCATCTTGGATTGAAAAACAATATCTTCAAACGTCTTTTTCTCTGAAACGGCTGAACAGATCCAGGCGAAACTCCACCACTATGACCGCCTCTCCATGACGAATAAAAAGTTCCCACCCCCTTTTGAGGTACGATGCAACGTTTGGCAGCCATATTGGATTGAAGGAAAAATATTAATTAATGTTTACTCTGGAACTACTGCATCAATAAATGTGAAACATCAAGTTTATGGTGGAACGCTCATGCGGAATGAGGGTTTGAAATTTCAACGCGATCGGGCCCAGGGTTTGGCAGCCATGTTGGTTTTAAGAAAAATATTAAATAATGTTTTCTCTGGAACTGCTTAACCTGGAGAAGCGAAAATTTGCAGTTATCATCCACCATCGTGTTTGCACACGTGGTGCAAATTATGACATCACAAGTCACATGGTTTGGCCGCCATCTTGGATTGAAGGATAAATATTAATTAATGTTTACTCTGGAACCGCTGCCTCTATATATGCGAAACTTCAGATTTATAATTCAGGTGACATGCGAAATAAAAGTTTAAAATTTCAACCTGATCGGTCATGCGGTTTGGGAGCCAGGATTATTTAATTATTTGAATCTGGAAGCCAGTAATAACGAAATTGAATGCTTTGTGCTGCCCGGTTCGTAACTCATCTGTTCCGTGCCGTCTCGAAGCAGGCCTGTGTTTGTATCACTATTAAATAATGTTTTCTCTGGCACCGCTTATCCTTTCAATGCCAAACTTTGCGACTGTCATCTGCAGAAAGTCCCATGTTGTATCAAAGGCGGACGGACTGGGTACCCGGTCATCACTGCCAGCAGTTATAAAGTGGCAGTTCTAGTTATTATTATTATTTTTATTATTATTTTTCTTCCGCCGTAAATTTGCAAAATTTCCAGTTTTTTTCGCTTTAAATGCCATTTTCTCAGAAATGGTAAGACCAATCGACACAAAATTTTCACCAGATATGTATCTTTTTTGATAGCATACATAATTGATAATTATGACGTCATAGGTCACGTGATACGGGCGCCATCTTGAAAAAACAGATCAACTTTGGACCTCTGTATCTCGGAAACCTTCTAGTGTAAAAAAATTTCGCTTGATACATTTGAACAAGCTCCCTCTCGGGTATACGTGTGATTTTTCGTGACGTCATCAGTGAAGAGGTATCCCAGTAAAAATTCGTCAAGTAGAACGCCACATGGCAAAAATTTGAAATTTCTTGAGCATCATCTACACAAAAATTCATCGTAGAAAAAATATTTTGACGTCATCAGTGACGTAATTCGGCCGCCATCTTGTTTTTTTGTGTTTTTTTAAAAAATCTTCTTCTCCAGAACGGCTGTGCAGATTGAGGCGAAACTTTACAGGCACATTCCCCCTGAGGTCCTCTTTCAAGTTTGTTAATTTGTTGTTCATACGTCACATGGTTTGGCGGCCATCTTGAAAAAACCTTAAAACCTTCAAACATCTTCTTCTCCAGAAGCGCTGGTCCAATGAAGGCGAGATTTCAGAACTATATTCGTGACATGTATGCGATGCAAGTTTGTTAATTTCAAAGTGATAGGTCACATGGTTTGGCCGCCATGTTGGATTTAAGAAAAATATTAAATAATGTTTTCTCTGGTATTTCATAAGCCATCAAAGCGAAAATTTGCAAGTGCCTTCCTCCCTCAAGTCTGCATACATGGTAAAAAATTTTACCTCAGAAGTCACATGGTTTGGCGGCCATCTTGGATAGAAAAATCGACTTTATCCGATTTACACGAAACTTCACACACTTGTTCGGGTCGACGATGGAAAGCAGAATTTAAATTTATGATATCATAGGTCACAAGGTTCGGCAGCCATCTTGGATTGAAAATGAATAAATTTTAAAAATCTTCTTCTCCAGAAGGGCAAGACAGATGAAGACGAAACTTCACACATACATTCCCCATGAGGTCCTTTCTCAAGTTTGTTAATTTGTTCTTGATCGGTCACATGGTTCGGCGGCCATCTTGAAAAAACCCTAAAACCTTCAAACATCTTCTTCTCCAGAAGCGCTGGTCGGATGAAGGGGAGATTTCAGAACTATATTCGGGACACGTAGGCGATATAAGTTTGTTAATTTCGAATTGATACGTTAGACGGTTTGGCCGCCATCTTGGATTTAAGAAAAATATTAAATAATGTTTTCTCTGGAACCGCTGAACCAAACGAATCGAAAATTTGTAATTATCATCTACCATCGTGTATGCACGCATGGTAAAAATTATGATGTCACACGTCACACGGTTTGGCGGCCATCTTGGATAGAAAAACGCACCTTTACCGATTAACACGAAACTTTACAAACGTGTTCCAATACCCAGTTGGAAGCAGAATGTAAATTTCTGATGTCATAGGTCACATGGTTCGTCAGCCATCTTGGATTGAAAATGAATAAATTTTAAAAATCTTCTTCTCCAGAAAGGCAAGACAGATTAAGCCGAAACTTCACACATATATTCCCCATGAGGTCCTTTCTCAAGTTTGTTAATTTGTTCTTGATTGGTCACATGGTTTGGCGGCCATCTTGAATTTACCTTAAAACCTTCAAACATCTTCTTCTCCAGAACACCTAATCTGATCAAGGGGAAACTTCACACCCCTATTGCACATGAGTAGGGAATACAAGTTTGTTAATTTCTAATTGATAGGTCACATGGTTTGGCAGCCATGTTGAATTTAAGAAAAATATTAAATAATGTTTTCTCTGGAACTGCTTAACCTATCGAAGCGAAAATTTGCGTCTGTCATCCTTCCTGATATCTGCATACATGGTAAAAATTATGAGGTCACAAGTCACATGGTTTGGCCGCCATCTTAGATTGAAGGATAAATATTAATTCATGTTTACTCTGGAACCACTACTTCTATATATGCGAAACTTCATATTTATAATTTAGGCTACATGTGAAACAAAAGTTTAAAATTTCAACCTGATCGGCCACGTGGTTTGGCAGCCAGAATTATTTAATTATTTGAATCTGGTCGCCAGTAATAAGGAAATTGAACGCTTTATGCTGCCCGGTTCGTAACTCGTCTGTTCCGCGCCGTCTCGAAGCAGGCCTGTGTTTGTATCACCATTAACTAATGTTTTCTCTGGCACCGCTTATCCGATAAATGCGAAACTTTGCGACTATGATTTAAGTCTCACGTTGTGTCAGTTGTGTCAAAGGCGGACGGACTGGGTACCCGGTCATCACTGCCAGCAGTTATAAAGTGGCAGTTCTAGTTAGGGTACCCTGTGAGTACAGGGTACCCTATTGTTTTTCTTCTGTTTATTATTACGCATTATTAGGGTACCCTGTGAGTACAGGGTACCCTATTGTTTTTCTTCTGTTTATTATTATTAGGGTACCCTGTGAGTACAGGGTACCCTATTGTTTTCCTTCTGTTTATTATTATTATTATTACGCATTATTATTATTATTATTATTTTTCCGCCGGCATTTTGCACCCTTTTTCGCTTTAAAAATCATTTTCTCTGGAACACTAAGTCCGATCGACAGGAAATTTTCACCATAGTATGTATCTTTTTTGATAGCACAATCACGTTATAATTATGACGTCATTGGTCACGTGGTACGGTCGCCATCTTGAAAAAAGCGCTAAACTTTGGACATCTGTATCTCGGAAACCGTGCAATGGAAAAATTTTTCGTTTGATACATTTTACTAAGCTCCCTATGGGGAACACGTGTGAGTTTTCGTGACGTCATAGGTGAAGCGATATACCGGTGAAAATTCGTCAAGTAGAACGCCATATAGGAAAAATCTGAAAAATTCTGAGCGTCATCTACATCAAAATTCATCGTCAA
The DNA here is from genome assembly GCF_056783735.1 of Eptatretus burgeri. Lineage (NCBI taxonomy): Eukaryota > Metazoa > Chordata > Myxini > Myxiniformes > Myxinidae > Eptatretus > Eptatretus burgeri. The sequence goes on along the minus strand of NC_140977.1, from coordinate 39,462,592 downwards.
AAATGTTTTTTTTGACGTCATCGATGACGTAATTCGGCCGCCATCTTGTTTTTTAGTGTTTTTTTTTAAAAATCTTCTTCTCCAGAAGGGCTAGGCAGATTAAGGCGAAACTTTACACACACATTCCCCCTGAGGTCCTCTTTCAAGTTTGTTAATTTGTTGTTGATACGTCACATGGTTTGGCGGCCATCTTGAAAAAACCCTAAAACCTTCAAACATCTTCTTCTCCAGAAGCGCTGGGCCAATGAAGGCGCGATTTCAGAACTATATTCGGGACATGTATGCGATGCAAGTTTGTTAATTTCTAAGTGATTGGTCGCATGGTTGGACCGCCGTGTTGGATTTAAGAAAAATATTAAATAATGTTTTCTCTGGAATATCACAAGCCATCGAAGCGAAAACTTGCAAGTGCCTTCCTCCCTCAAGTCTGCATACATGGTAAAAATTTTTACCTCAGAAGTCACATGGTTTGGCGGCCATCTTGGATAGAAAAATAGACCTTATCCGATTTACACGAAACTTCACACAGTTGTTCGGGTCGACGAGGGAAAGCAGAATTTAAATTTATGATATCATAGGTCACAAGGTTCGGCAGCCATCTTGGATTGAAAATGAATAAATTTTAAAAATCTTCTTCTCCAGAAGGGCAAGACAGATGAAGACGAAACTTCACACATATATTCCCCATGAGGTCCTTTCTCAAGTTTGTTAATTTGTTCTTGATCGGTCACATGGTTTGGCGGCCATCTTGAAAAAACCCGAAAACCTTCAAACATCTTCTTCTCCAGAAGCGTTGGCCCAATGAAGGGGAGATTTCAGAACTATATTCGGGACAGGAAGGCGATATAAGTTTGTTAATTTCGAATTGATAAGTCACATGGTTTGGCCGCCATCTTGGATTTAAGAAAAATATTAAATAATGTTTTCTCTGGAACCGCTTAACCAAACGAATCGAAACTTTGTAATTATCATCTAGCAGGCAGAATGCACGCATGGTAAAAATTATGACGTCACACGTCACATGGTTTGGCGGCCATCTTGGATAGAAAAACGCACCTTTACCGATTAACACGAAACTTCACAAACGTGTTCCAATACCCAGTTGGAAGCAGAATCTAAATTTGTGATGCCATAGGTCACATGGTTCGTCAGCCATCTTGGATTGAAAATGAATAAATTTAAAAAATCTTCTTCTCCAGATGGGCAAGACAGATTAAGCCGAAACTTCACAGATATATTCCGCATGAGGTCCTTTCTCAAGTTTGTTAATTTGTTCTTGATTGGTCACATGGTTTGGCGGCCATCTTGAATTTACCTTAAAACCTTCAAACATCTTCTTCTCCAGAACACCTGATCTGATCAAGGGGAAACTTCACACCCCTATTGCACATGAGTAGTGAATACAAGTTTGTTAATTTCTAATTGATAGGTCACATGGTTTGGCAGCCATGTTGAATTTAAGAAAAATATTAAATAATGTTTTCTCTGGAACTGCTTAACCTATCGAAGCGAAAATTTGCGTCTGTCATCCTCCATCATATCTGCATACATGGTAAAAATTATCAGGTCACAAGTCACATAGTTTGGCCGCCATCTTAGATTGAAGGATAAATATTAATTAATGTTTACTCTGGAACCACTGCTTCTATATATGCAAAACTTCACATTTGTAATTTAGCCGACATGCGAAACAAAGGTTTAAAATTTCAACCTGATCGGTCACACGGTTTGGCAGCCAGAATTATTTAATTATTTGAATCTGGTCGCCAGTAATAACGAAATTGAACGTTTTGTGCTGCCAGGTTCGTAACTCGTCTGTTCCGCGCCGTCTCGAAGCAGGCCTGTGTTTGTATCACCATTAAATAATGTTTTCTCTGGCACCGCTTATCCTATCAATGCAAAACTTTGCGACGATGATTTAAGTCTCATGTTTTATCAGTTGTGTCAAAGGCACTTCTGGGTACCCGGTCATCACTGCCAGCAGTTATAAAGTGGCAGTTCTAGTTATTATTATTATTTTTCTTTTTCCGCCGGCATTTTGCACCCTTTTTCGCTTTAAAAACCATTTTCTCTGGGATACTAAGTCCGATCGACACAAAATTTTCACCACAGTATGTATCTTTTTTGATAGCACAATCACGTTATAATTATGACGTCATTGGTCACGTGGTACGGTCGCCATCTTGAAAAAAGCGATAAACTTTGGACATCTGTATCTCGGAAACCGTGCAATGGAAAATTTTTTCGCTTGATACATTTTACTAAGCTCCCTATGGGGAACACGTGTGATTTTTCGTGACGTCATAGGTGAAGCGATATTCCAGTGAAAATTCGTCAAGTAGAACGCCATATAGGAAAAATCTGAAAAATTCTGAGCATCATCTACGCCTAAAATTGCTGCGGAAAATGTTTTTCTTGACGTCATCGATGACGTAATTCGGCCGCCATCTTGTTTTTTAGTGTTTTTTAAAAAAAAATCTTCTTCTCCAGAAGGGCTGGACAGATTAAGGCGAAACTTTACACGTACATTCCCCCTGATGTCCTCTTTCAAGTTTGTTAATTTGTTGTTGATACGTCACATGGTTTGGCGGCCATCTTGAAAAAACCCTAAAACCTTCAAACATCTTCTTCTCCAGAAGCGCTGGTCCCATGAAGGCGAGATTTCACAACTATATTCGGGACATGTATGCGATGCAAGTTTGTTAATTTCAAAGTGATAGGTCACATGGTTTGGCCGCCATGTTGGATTTAAGAAAAATATTAAATAATGTTTTCTCTGGTATTTCATAAGCCATCGAAGCGAAAATTTGCAATTGCCTTCCACCCTCAAGTCTGCATACATGGTAAAAAAAATTTTTACCTCAGAAGTCACATGGTTTGGCGGCCATCTTGGATAGAAAAATAGACCTTATCCGATTTTCACGAAACTTCACACACTTGTTCGGGTCGACGATGGAAAGCAGAATTTAAATTTATGATAACATAGGTCACAAGGTTCGGCAGCCATCTTGGATTGAAAATGAATAAATTTTAAAAATCTTCTTCTCCAGAAGGGCAAGACAGATTAAGACGAAACTTCACAGATATATTCCCCATGAGATCCTTTCTCAAGTTTGTTAATTTCTTCTTGATCGGTCACATGGTTTGGCGGCCATCTTGGATTGAAAAATAATATCTTTAAACGTCTTTTTCTCTGAAACGACTGAACAGATCCAGGCGAAATCCACCACTATGACCGCCTCTCCAAGACGAATAAAAAGTTCTCACCCCTTTTTGAGGTACGATGCAACGTTTGGCAGCCATAGTGGATTGAAGGAAAAATATTAATTAATGTTTACTCTGGAACTACTACATCAATAAATGTGAAACATCACCGTTATGGTGCACCACTCATGCGGAATGTGGGTTTGAAATTTCAACAGGATCGGGCCCAGGGTTTGGCAGCCATGTTGGTTTTAAGAAAAATATTAAATAATATTTTCTCTGGAACTGCTTAATATAGCGAAGTAAAAATTTGCAGTTATCATCTCCCATCGTGTTTCCACACGTGGTGAAAATTATGACGTCACATGTCACATGGTTTGGCCACCATCTTGGATTGAAAGATAAATATTAATTAATGTTTACTCTGGAACCGCTGCTTCTATATGTACGAAACTTCAGATTTGTAATTTAGCCGACGTGTGAAAGAAGAGTTTAAAATTTCAATCTGATCGGTCATACGGTTTGGCAGCCAGAATTATTTAATTATTTGAATCTGTTCGCCAGTAATAACGAAATTGAACGTTTTGTGCTGCCCGCTTCGTAACTCGTCTGTTCCGCGCGTCTCGAAGCAGGCCTGTGTTTGTATCACCATTAAATAATGTTTTCTCTGGCACCGCCTATCCTATCAAGGCAAAACTTTGCGACTATGATTTAAGTCTCATGTTGTATCAGCTGTGTCAAAGGCGGACACGTTTGGGTACCCGGTCATCACTGCCAGCAGTTATAAAGTGGCAGTTCTAGTTATTATTATTATTCTTCCGCCGTAAATTTGCAAAATTTCCAAATTTTTTCGCTTTAAATGCCATTTTCTCAGAAATGGTAAGACCAATCGACACAAAATTTTCACCAAATATGTATCTTCTTTGATAGCATACATAATTGATAATTATGACGTCATAGGTCACGTGATACGGGCGCCATCTTGAAAAAACAGATCAACTTTGGACCTCTGTATCTCGGAAACCTTCTAGTGTAAAAAAATTTCGCTTGATACATTTGAACAAGCTCCCTCTCGGGTATACGTGTGATTTTTCGTGACGTCATCAGTGAAGAGGTATCCCAGTAAAAATTCGTCAAGTAGAACGCCACATGGCAAAAATTTGAAATTTCTTGAGCATCATCTACACAAAAATTCATTGTAGAAAAAAAATATTTTGACGTCATCAGTGACGTAATTCGGCCGCCATCTTGTTTTTTTGTGTTTTTTTAAAAAAATCTTCTTCTCCAGAACGGCTGTGCAGATTGAGGCGAAACTTTACAGGCACATTCCCCCTGAGGTCCTCTTTCAAGTTTGTTAATTTGTTGTTGATACGTCACATGGTTTGGCGGCCATCTTGAAAAAACCTTAAAACCTTCAAACATCTTCTTCTCCAGAAGCGCTGGTCCAATGAAGGCGAGATTTCAGAACTATATTCGTGACATGTATGCGATGCAAGTTTGTTAATTTCAAAGTGATAGGTCACATGGTTTGGCCGCCATGTTGGATTTAAGAAAAATATTAAATAATGTTTTCTCTGGTATTTCATAAGCCATCAAAGCGAAAATTTGCAAGTGCCTTCCTCCCTCAAGTCTGCATACATGGTAAAAAATTTTTACCTCAGAAGTCACATGGTTTGGCGGCCATCTTGGATAGAAAAATAGACTTTATCCGATTTACACGAAACTTCACACACTTGTTCGGGTCGACGATGGAAAGCAGATTTTAAATTTATGATATCATAGGTCACAAGGTTCGGCAGCCATCTTGGATTGAAAATGAATAAATTTTAAAAATCTTCTTCTCCAGAAGGGCAAGACAGATGAAGACGAAACTTCACACATATATTCCCCATGAGGTCCTTTCTCAAGTTTGTTAATTTGTTCTTGATCGGTCACATGGTTCGGCGGCCATCTTGAAAAAACCCTAAAACCTTCAAACATCTTCTTCTCCAGAAGCGCTGGTCGGATGAAGGGGAGATTTCAGAACTATATTCGGGACACGTAGGCGATATAAGTTTGTTAATTTCGAATTGATACGTTAGACGGTTTGGCCGCCATCTTGGATTTAAGAAAAATATTAAATAATGTTTTCTCTGGAACCGCTGAACCAAACGAATCGAAAATTTGTAATTATCATCTACCATCGTGTATGCACGCATGGTAAAAATTATGACATCACACGTCACATGGTTTGGCGGCCATCTTGGATAGAAAAACGCACCTTTACCGATTAACACGAAACTTTACAAACGTGTTCCAATACCCAGTTGGAAGCAGAATATAAATTTCTGATGTCATAGGTCACATGGTTCGTCAGCCATCTTGGATTGAAAATGAATAAATTTTAAAAATCTTCTTCTCCAGAAAGGCAAGACAGATTAAGCCGAAACTTCACACATATATTCCCCATGAGGTCCTTTCTCAAGTTTGTTAATTTGTTCTTGATTGGTCACATTGTTTGGTGGCCATCTTGAATTTACCTTAAAACATTCAAACATCTTCTTCTCCAGAACACCTGATCTGATCAAGGGGAAACTTCACACCCCTATTGCACATGAGTAGGGAATACAAGTTTGTTAATTTCTAATTGATAGGTCACATGGTTTGGCAGCCATGTTGAATTTAAGAAAAATATTAAATAATGTTTTCTCTGGAACTGCTTAACCTATCGAAGCGAAAATATGCGTCTGTCATCCTCCATGACATCTGCATACATGGTAAAAATTATGAGGTCACAAGTCACATGGTTTGGCCGCCATCTTAGATTGAAGGATAAATATTAATTCATGTTTACTCTGGAACCACTACTTCTATATATGCGAAACTTCATATTTATAATTTAGGCTACATGTGAAACAAAAGTTTAAAATTTCAACCTGATCGGCCGTGTGGTTTGGCAGCCAGAATTATTTAATTATTTGAATCTGGTCGCCAGTAATAAGGAAATTGAACGCTTTGTGCTGCCCGGTTCGGAACTCGTCTGTTCCGCGCCGTCTCGAAGCAGGCCTGTGTTTGTATCACCATTAAATAATGTTTTCTCTGGCACCGCTTATCCGATAAATGCGAAACTTTGCGACTATGATTTAAGTCTCACGTTGTGTCAGTTGTGTCAAAGGCGGACGGACTGGGTACCCGGTCATCACTGCCAGCAGTTATAAAGTGGCAGTTCTAGTTAGGGTACCCTGTGAGTACAGGGTACCCTATTGTTTTTCTTCTGTTTATTATTACGCATTATTATTATTATTCTTCCGCCGGCATTTTGCACCCTTTTTCGCTTTAAAAATCATTTTCTCTGGAACACTAAGTCCAATCGACAGAAAATTTTCACCATAGTATGTATCTTTTTTGATAGCACAATCACGTTATAATTATGACGTCATTGGTCACGTGGTACGGTCGCCATCTTGAAAAAAGCGATAAACTTTGGACATCTGTATCTCGGAAACCGTGCAATGGAAAAAATTTTCGTTTGATACATTTTACTAAGCTCCCTATGGGGAACACGTGTGATTTTTCGTGACGTCATAGGTGAAGCGATATACCGGTGAAAATTCGTCAAGTAGAACGCCATATGGGAAAAATCTGAAAAATTCTGAGCATCATCTACGCCAAAAATCACTGACGAAAATGTTTTTTTGACGTCATCGATGACGAAATTCGGCCGCCATCTTGTTTTTTAGTGTTTTTTTTTTTTAATCTTCTTCTCCAGAACGGCTATGCAGATTAAGGCGAAACTTTACACGCACATTCCCCCTGAGGTCCTCTTTCAAGTTTGTTAATTTGTTGTTGATACGTCACATGGTTTGGCGGCCATCTTGAAAAAACCCTAAAACCTTCAAACATCTTCTTCTCCAGAAGCGCTGGTCCAATGAAGGCGAGATTTCAGAACTATATTCGTGACATGTATGCGATGCAAGTTTGTTAATTTCAAAGTGATAGGTCACATGGTTTGGCCGCCATGTTGGATTTAAGAAAAATATTAAATAAAGTTTTCTCTGGTATTTCATAAGCCATCGAAGCGAAAATTTGCAAGTGCCTTCCTCGCTCAAGTCTGCATACATGGTAAAAAATTTTACCTCAGAAGTCACATGGTTTGGCGGCCATCTTGGATAGAAAAATAGACTTTATCCGATTTACACAAAACTTCACACACTTGTTCGGGTCGACGATGGAAAGCAGAATTTAAATTCATGATATCCTCGGTCACAAGGTTCGGCAGCCATCTTGGATTGAAAATGAATAAATTTTAAAAATCTTCTTCTCCAGAAGGGCAAGACAGATGAAGACGAAACTTCACAGATATATTCCCCATGAGGTCCTTTCTCAAGTTTGTTAATTTGTTTTTGATCGGTCACATGGTTTGGCGGCCATCTTGAAAAAACCCGAAAACCTTCAAACATCTTCTTCTCCAGAAGCGTTGGCCCAATGAAGGGATTTCAGAACTATATTCGGGACAGGAAGGCGATATAAGTTTGTTAATTTCGAATTGATAAGTCACATGGTTTGGCCGCCATCTTGGATTTCAGAAAAATATTAAATAATGTTTTCTCTGGAACCGCTTAACCAAACGAATCGAAAATTTGTAATTATCATCTAGCAGGCAGTATGCACGCTTGGTAAAAATTATGATGTCACACGTCACATGGTTTGGCGGCCATCTTGGATTGAAAAACGCACCTTTACCGATTAACACGAAACTTCACGTACGTGTTCCAATACCCAGTTGGAAGCAGAATATACATTTCTGATGTCATAGGTCACATGGTTCGTCAGCCATCTTGGATTGAAAAACAATATCTTCAAACGTCTTTTTCTCTGAAACGGCTGAACAGATCCAGGCGAAACTCCACCACTATGACCGCCTCTCCATGACGAATAAAAAGTTCCCACCCCCTTTTGAGGTACGATGCAACGTTTGGCAGCCATATTGGATTGAAGGAAAAATATTAATTAATGTTTACTCTGGAACTACTGCATCAATAAATGTGAAACATCAAGTTTATGGTGGAACGCTCATGCGGAATGAGGGTTTGAAATTTCAACGCGATCGGGCCCAGGGTTTGGCAGCCATGTTGGTTTTAAGAAAAATATTAAATAATGTTTTCTCTGGAACTGCTTAACCTGGAGAAGCGAAAATTTGCAGTTATCATCCACCATCGTGTTTGCACACGTGGTGCAAATTATGACATCACAAGTCACATGGTTTGGCCGCCATCTTGGATTGAAGGATAAATATTAATTAATGTTTACTCTGGAACCGCTGCCTCTATATATGCGAAACTTCAGATTTATAATTCAGGTGACATGCGAAATAAAAGTTTAAAATTTCAACCTGATCGGTCACGCGGTTTGGGAGCCAGAATTATTTAATTATTTGAATCTGGAAGCCAGTAATAACGAAATTGAATGCTTTGTGCTGCCCAGTTCGTAACTCATCTGTTCCGTGCCGTCTCGAAGCAGGCCTGTGTTTGTATCACTATTAAATAATGTTTTCTCTGGCACCGCTTATCCTTTCAATGCCAAACTTTGCGACTGTCATCTGCAGAAAGTCCCATGTTGTATCAAAGGCGGACGGACTGGGTACCCGGTCATCACTGCCAGCAGTTATAAAGTGGCAGTTCTAGTTAGGGTACCCTGTGAGTACAGGGTACCCTATTGTTTTTCTTCTGTTTATTATTACGCATTATTATTATTATTATTCCGCCGGCATTTTGCACCCTTTTTCGCTTTAAAAATCATTTTCTCTGGAACACTAAGTCCGATCGACAGGAAATTTTCACCATAGTATGTATCTTTTTGATAGCACAATCACGTTATAATTATGACGTCATTGGTCACGTGGTACGGTCGCCATCTTGAAAAAAGCGATAAACTTTGGACATCTGTATCTCGGAAACCGTGCAATGGAAAAAATTTTCGTTTGATACATTTTACTAAGCTCCCTATGGGGAACACGTGTGATTTTTCGTGACGTCATAGGTGAAGCGATATACCGGTGAAAATTCGTCAAGTAGAACGCCATATGGGAAAAATCTGAAAAATTCTGAGCATCATCTACGCCAAAAATCACTGACGAAAATGTTTTTTTTTGACGTCATCGATGACGTAATTCGGCCGCCATCTTGTTTTTAGTGTTTTTTTTAAAATCTTCTTCTCCAGAACGGCTATGCAGATTAAGGCGAAACTTTACACGCACATTCCCCCTGAGGTCCTCTTTCAAGTTTGTTAATTTGTTGTTGATACGTCACATGGTTTGGCGGCCATCTTGAAAAAACCCTAAAACCTTCAAACATCTTCTTCTCCAGAAGCGCTGGTCCAATGAAGGCGAGATTTCAGAACTATATTCGTGACATGTATGCGATGCAAGTTTGTTAATTTCAAAGTGATAGGTCACATGGTTTGGCCGCCATGTTGGATTTAAGAAAAATATTAAATAAAGTTTTCTCTGGTATTTCATAAGCCATCGAAGCGAAAATTTGCAAGTGCCTTCCTCGCTCAAGTCTGCATACATGGTAAAAAATTTTACCTCAGAAGTCACATGGTTTGGCGGCCATCTTGGATAGAAAAATAGACTTTATCCGATTTACACAAAACTTCACACACTTGTTCGGGTCGACGATGGAAAGCAGAATTTAAATTCATGATATCCTCGGTCACAAGGTTCGGCAGCCATCTTGGATTGAAAATGAATAAATTTTAAAAATCTTCTTCTCCAGAAGGGCAAGACAGATGAAGACGAAACTTCACAGATATATTCCCCATGAGGTCCTTTCTCAAGTTTGTTAATTTGTTTTTGATCGGTCACATGGTTTGGCGGCCATCTTGAAAAAACCCGAAAACCTTCAAACATCTTCTTCTCCAGAAGCGTTGGCCCAATGAAGGGGAGATTTCAGAACTATATTCGGGACAGGAAGGCGATATAAGTTTGTTAATTTCGAATTGATAAGTCACATGGTTTGGCCGCCATCTTGGATTTCAGAAAAATATTAAATAATGTTTTCTCTGGAACCGCTTAACCAAACGAATCGAAAATTTGTAATTATCATCTAGCAGGCAGTATGCACGCTTGGTAAAAATTATGATGTCACACGTCACATGGTTTGGCGGCCATCTTGGATTGAAAAACGCACCTTTACCGATTAACACGAAACTTCACGTACGTGTTCCAATACCCAGTTGGAAGCAGAATATACATTTCTGATGTCATAGGTCACATGGTTCGTCAGCCATCTTGGATTGAAAAACAATATCTTCAAACGTCTTTTTCTCTGAAACGGCTGAACAGATCCAGGCGAAACTCCACCACTATGACCGCCTCTCCATGACGAATAAAAGTTCCCCCCCCTTTTGAGGTACGATGCAACGTTTGGCAGCCATATTGGATTGAAGGAAAAATATTAATTAATGTTTACTCTGGAACTACTGCATCAATAAATGTGAAACATCAAGTTTATGGTGGAACGCTCATGCGGAATGAGGGTTTGAAATTTCAACGCGATCGGGCCCAGGGTTTGGCAGCCATGTTGGTTTTAAGAAAAATATTAAATAATGTTTTCTCTGGAACTGCTTAACCTGGAGAAGCGAAAATTTGCAGTTATCATCCACCATCGTGTTTGCACACGTGGTGCAAATTATGACATCACAAGTCACATGGTTTGGCCGCCATCTTGGATTGAAGGATAAATATTAATTAATGTTTACTCTGGAACCGCTGCCTCTATATATGCGAAACTTCAGATTTATAATTCAGGTGACATGCGAAATAAAAGTTTAAAATTTCAACCTGATCGGTCACGCGGTTTGGGAGCCAGAATTATTTAATTATTTGAATCTGGAAGCCAGTAATAACGAAATTGAATGCTTTGTGCTGCCCGGTTCGTAACTCATCTGTTCCGTGCCGTCTCGAAGCAGGCCTGTGTTTGTATCACTATTAAATAATGTTTTCTCTGGCACCGCTTATCCTTTCAATGCCAAACTTTGCGACTGTCATCTGCAGAAAGTCCCATGTTGTATCAAAGGCGGACGGACTGGGTACCCGGTCATCACTGCCAGCAGTTATAAAGTGGCAGTTCTAGTTATTATTAGGGTACCTTGTGAGTACAGGGTACCCTATTGTTTTTCTTCTGTTTATTATTATTTTTCTTTTTCCGCCGGCATTTTGCACCCTTTTTCGCTTTAAAAATCATTTTCTCTGGGACCCTAAGATCGATCGACACGAAATTTTCACCATAGTATGTATCTTTTTTGATAGCACAATCCCGTTATAATTATGACGTCATTGGTCACGTGGTGCGGTCGCCATCTTGAAAAAAGCGATAAACTTTGGACATCTGTATCTCGGAAACCGTGCAATGGAAAAATTTTTCGTTTGATACATTTTACTAAGCTCCCTATCGGGAAGACGTGTGATTTTTCGTGACGTCATAGGTGAAGCGATATACCGGTGAAAATTCGTCAAGTAGAACGCCGTATGGGAAAAATCTGAAAAATTTTGAGCATCATCTACGCCTCAAGTCACCGACGAAAATGTTTTTCTTGACGTCATCGATGACGTAATTCGGCCGCCATCTTGTTTTTTAGTGTTTTTTAAAAAAAATCTTCTTCTCCAGAAGGGCTGGACAGATTAAGGCGAAACTTTACAGGTACATTCCCCCTGAGGTCCTCTTTCAAGTTTGTTAATTTGTTGTTGATACGTCACATGGTTTGGCGGCCATCTTGAAAAAACCCTAAAACCTTCAAACATCTTCTTCTCCAGAAGCGCTGGTCCAATGAAGGCGAGATTTCAGGACTATATTCGCGACATGTATGCGATGCAAGTTTGTTAATTTCAAAGTGATAGGTCACATGGTTTGGCCGCCATGTTGGATTTAAGAAAAATATTAAATAATGTTTTCTCTGGTATTCCAGAAGCCATCGAAGCGAAAATTTGCAAATACCTTCCTCCCTCAAGTCTGCATACATGGTAAAAAATTTTTTACCTCAGAAGTCACATGGTTTGGCGGCCATCTTGGATGGAAAAATAGACCTTATCCGATTTACACGAAACTTCACACACTTGTTCGGGTCGATGATGGAAAGCAGAATTTAAATTTATGATATCATAGGTCACAAGGTTCGGCAGCCATCTTGGATTGAAAATGAATAAATTTTAAAAATCTTCTTCTCCAGAAGGGCAAGATAGATTAAGACGAAACTTCACACATATATTCCCCATGAGGTCCTTTCTCAAGTTTGTTAATTTGTTCTTGATCGGTCACATGGTTTGGCGGCCATCTTGAAAAAACCCGAAAACCTTCAAACATCTTCTTCTCCAGAAGCGCTGGCCCAATGAAGGGGAGATTTCAGAACTGTATTCGGGACAGGAAGGCCATATAAGTTTGTTAATTTCGAATTGATAAGTCACATGGTTTGGCCGCCATCTTGGATTTAAGAAAAATATTAAATAATGTTTTCTCTGGAACCGCTTAACCAAACGAATCGAAAATTTGTAATTATCATCGAGAGGGCAGTCTGCACGCATGGTAAAAATTATGACTTCACACGTCACATGGTTTGGCGGCCATCTTGGATAGAAAAACGCACCTTTACCGATTAACACGAAACTTCACAAACGTGTTCCAATACCCAGTTGGAAGCAGAATATAAATTTGTGATGTCATAGGTCACATGGTTCGTCAGCCATCTTGGATTGAAAAACAATATCTTTAAACGTCTTTTTCTCTGAAACGGCTGAACAGATCCAGGCAAAACTCGACCACGATGACCGCCTCTCCATGACGAATAAAAAGTTCTCACCCCCTTTTGAGGTACGATGCAACGTTTGGCAGCCATATTGGATTGAAGGAAAAATATTAATTAATGTTTACTCTGGAACTACTGCATCAATAAATGTGAAACATCAAGTTTATGGTGGAACGCTCATGCGGAATGAGGGTTTGAAATTTCAACGGGATCGGGCCCAGGGTTTGGCAGCCATGTTGGTTTTAAGAAAAATATTAAATAATGTTTTCTCTGGAACTGCTTAACCTAGCGAAGCGAAAATTTGCCGTTATCGTCTCCGATCCTGTTTGCACACGTGGTGAAAATTATGACGTCACAAGTCACATGGTTTGGCCGCCATCTTGGATTGAAGGATAAATATTAATTAATGTTTACTCTGGAACCGCTGCTTCTGTATATACGAAACTTCACATTTGTAATTTAGCCGACATGCGAAACAAAAGTTTAAAATTTCAACCTGATCGGTCACGCGGTTTGGCAGCCAGAATTATTTAATTATTTGAATCTGTTCACCAGTAATAAGGAAATTGAACGCTTTGTGCTGCCCGGTTCATAACTCGTCCGTTCCGCGCCGTCTCGAAGCAGCCTGTGTTTGTATCACCATTAAATAATGTTTTCTCTGGCACCGCTTATCCGATAAATGCGAAACTTTGCGGCTATGATTTAAGTCTCATGTTGTATCAGTTGTGTCAAAGGCGGACGGACTGGGTACCCGGTCATCACTGCCAGCAGTTATAAAGTGGCAGTTCTAGTTATTTTTCTTCCGCCGTAAATTTGCAAAATTTCCAAATTTTTTCGCTTTAAATGCCATTTTCTCAGAAATGGTAAGACCAATCGACACAAAATTTTCACCAAATATGTATCTTTTTTGATAGCATACATAATTGATAATTATGACGTCATAGGTCACATGGTACGGGCGCCATCTTGAAAAAACAGAAAAACTTTGGAGCTCTGTATCTCTGAAATCTTCTAGGGTAAAAAAAATTTCGCTTCATACATTTTAACAAGCTCCCTCTCGGGAATACGTGTGATTTTTCGTGACGTCATCGGTGAAGAGGTATCCCAGTGAAAATTCGTCAAGTAGAACGCCACATGGCAAAAATTTGAAATTTCTTGAGCGTCATCTACACAAAAATTCATCGTAGAAAAAAAATATTTTGTCGTCATCGGTGACGTAATTTGGCCGCCATGTTGTTTTGAAAAAATTTTTTTTTTTAATCTTCTTCTCCAGAAGGGCTGGACAGATTAAGGCGAAACTTTACAGGCACATTCCCCCTGAGGTCCTCTTTCAAGTTTGTTAATTTGTTGTTGATACGTCACATGGTTTGGTGGCCATCTTGAAAAAACCCTAAAACCTTCAAACATCTTCTTCTCCAGAAGCGCTGGTCCCATGAAGGCGAGATTTCACAACTATATTCGGGATATGTATGCGATGCAAGTTTGTTAATTGCAAAGTGATAGGTCACATGGTTTGGCCGCCATGTTGGATTTAAGAAAAATATTAAATAATGTTTTCTCTGGTATTTCATAAGTCATCGAAGTGAAAATTTGCAATTGCCTTCCTCCCTCAAGTCTGCATACATGGTAAAAAATTTTTACCTCAGAAGTCACATGGTTTGGCGGCCATCTTGGATGGAAAAATAGACCTTATCCGATTTTCACGAAACTTCACACACTTGTTCGGGTCGACGATGGAAAGCAGAATTTAAATTTATGATATCATAGGTCACAAGATTCGGCAGCCATCTTGGATTGAAAATGAATACATTTTAAAAATCTTCTTCTCCAGAAGGGCAAGATAGATTAAGACGAAACTTCACACATATATTCCCCATGAGGTCCTTTCTCAAGTTTGTTAATTTCTTCTTGATCGGTCACATGGTTTGGCGGCCATCTTGAAAAAACCCTAAAACCTTCAAACATCTTCTTCTCCAAAAGCGCTGGTCCAATGAAGGCGAGATTTCAGAACTATATTCGGGAGAGTAAGTCGATATAAGTTTGTTAATTTCGAATTGATAAGTCACATGGTTTGGCCGCCATCTTGGATTTAAGAAAAATATTAAATAATCTTTTCTCTGGAACCGCTTAACCAAACGAATCGAAAATTTGTAATTATCATCGAGAGGGCAGTATGCACGCCTGATAAAAATTATGACGTCACACGTCACATGGTTTGGCGGCCATCTTGGATAGAAAAACGCACCTTTACCGATTAACACGAAACTTCACAAACGTGTTCCAATACCCAGTTGGAAGCAGAATTTAAATTTCTGATGTCATAGGTCACATGGTTCGTCAGCCATCTTGGATTGAAAAACAATATCTTCAAACGTCTTTTTCTCTGAAACGGCTGAACAGATCCAGGCGAAACTCGACCACTATGACCGCCTCTCCATGACGAATAAAAAGTTCCCACCCCCTTTTGAGGTACGATGCAACGTTTGGCAGCCATATTGGATTGAAGGAAAAATATTAATTAATGTTTACTCTGGTACTACTGCATCAATAAATGTGAAACATCACCTTTATGGTGCAACAGTCATGCGGAATGAGGGTTTGAAATTTCAACGGGATTGGGCCCAGGGTTTGGCAGCCATGTTGGTTTTAAGAAAAATATTAAATAATGTTTTCTCTGGAACTGCTTAACCTAGCGAAGCGAAAATTTGCACTTATCGTCTAGGATTGTGTTTACACATGTGGTGAAAATTATGACATCACAAGTTACATGGTTTGGCCGCCATCTTGGATTGAAGGATAAATATTAATTAATGTTTACTCTGGAACCACTGCTTCTATATATACGAAACTTCAAATTTCTAATTTAGCCGACATGAGAAACAAAAGTTTAAAATTTCAACCTGATCGGTCACACGGTTTGGCAGCCAGAATTATTTAATTATTTGAATCTGTTCGCCAGTAATAAGGAAATTGAACGCTTTTTGCTGCCCGGTTCGCAGCTCTTCAGTCCCACGCCATATCGAAGCATGCCTCTGTTTGCATCACTCTTCAATAATGTTTTTTCTGGAACCACTTTCCCCATGAATGCGAAACTTTGCGACTGTCATCTGCAGAAAGTCCCATGTTGTATCAAAGGCGGACGGACTGGGTACCCGGTCATCACTGCCAGCAGTTATAAAGTGGCAGTTCTAGTTTTTATTTATTCTTTTTCTTTTTCCGCCGGCATTTTGCACCCTTTTTCGCTTTAAAAATCATTTTCTCTGGGATACTAAGTCCGATCGACACAAAATTTTCACCACAGTATGTATCTTTTTTGATAGCACAATCACGTTATAATTATGACGTCATTGGTCATGTGGTGCGGGCGCCATCTTGAAAAAAACGATAAACTTTGGACCTCTGTATCTCAGAAACCCTGCAATGGAAAATTTTTTCGTTTGATACATTTTACTAAGCTCCCTATGGGGAACACGTGTGATTTTTTTCGTGACGTCATTGGTGAAGCGATATACCGGTGAAAATTCGTCAAGTAGAACGCCATATAGGAAAAATCTGAAAAATTCTGAGCATCATCTACGCCTAAAATCACTGACGAAAATGTTTTTCTTGACGTCATCGATGACGTAATTCGGCCGCCATCTTGTTTTTTAGTGTTTTTTTAAAAAAATCTTCTTCTCCAGAAGGGCTGGACAGATTAAGGCGAAACTTTACAAGTACATTCCCCCTGATGTCCTCTTTCAAGTTTGTTAATTTGTTGTTGATACGTCACATGGTTTGGTGGCCATCTTGAAAAAACCCTAAAACCTTCAAACATCTTCTTCTCCAGAAGCGCTGGTCCAATGAAGGTGAGATTTCACAAGTATATTCGGGACATGTATGCGATGCAAGTTTGTTAATTTCGAATTGATAAGTCACATGGTTTAGCCGCCATCTTGGATTTAAGAAAAATATTAAATAATGTTTTCTCTGGTATTTCATAAGCCATCGAAGCGAAAATTTGCAAGTGCCTTCCTCGCTCAAGTCTGCATACATGGTAAAAAATTTTTACCTCAGAGGTCACATGGTTTGGCGGCCATCTTGGATAGAAAAATAGACTTTATCCGATTTACACGAAAATCGACACACTTGTTTGGGTCGACGATGGAAAGCAGAATTTAAATTTATGATATCCTCGGTTACAAGGTTCGGCAGCCATCTTGGATTGAAAATGAATAAATTTTAAAAATCTTCTTCTCCAGAAGGGCAAGACAGATCAAGACGAAACTTAACACATATATTCCCCATGCGGTCCTTTCTCAAGTTTGTTAATTTGTTGTTGATACGTCACATGGTTTGGCGGCCATCTTGAAAAAACCCTAAAACCTTCAAACATCTTCTTCTCCAGAAGCGCTGGTCGGATGAAGGGCAGATTTCAGAAGTATATTCGGGACAGATAGGGGATATAAGTTTGTTAATTTCGAATTGATAAGTCACACGGTTTGGCCGCCATCTTGGATTTAAGAAAAATATTAAATAATGTTTTCTCTGGAACCGCTTAACCCAACGAATCGAAAGTTTGCAATTATCATCTACCATCGTGTCTGCACGAGTGTTAAAAATTATGATGTCACACGTCACATGGTTTGGCGGCCATCTTGGATAGAAAAACGCACCTTTACCGATTAACACGAAACTTCACACACGTGTTCCAATACCCAGTTGGAAGCAGAATATAAACTTGTGATGTCATAGGTCACATGGTTCGTCAGCCATCTTGGATTGAAAAATAATATCTTAAAACGTCTTTTTCTCTGACACGACTGAACAGATCCAGGCGAAACTCCACCACTATGACCGCCTCTCCATGACGAATAAAAAGTTCTCACCCTCTTTTTGAGATACGACGCAACGTTTGGCAGCCATAGTGGATTGAAGGAAAAATATTAATTAATGTTTACTCTGGAACAACTGCATCAATCAATGTGAAACATCACCTTTATGGTGGAACAGTCATGCGGAATGAGGGTTTGAAATTTCAATGGGATCGGGCCCAGGGTTTGGCAGCCATGTTGGTTTTAAGAAAAATATTAAATAATGTTTTCTCTGGAACTGCTTAACCAAGCGAAGCGAAAATTTGCACTTATCGTCGCCGATCGTGTTTGCACATGTGGTGAAAATTATGACGTCACAAGTCACATGGTTTGGCCGCCATCTTGGATTGAAGGATAAATATTAATTAATGTTTACTCTGGAACCGCTGCTTCTATATATATGAAACTCCACATTTGTAATTCAGCCGACATGCGAAACAAAAGTTTAAAATTTCAACCTGATCGGTCACGCGGTTTGGCAGCCAGAATTATTTAATTATTTGAATCTGTTCGCCAGTAATAAGGACATTGAACGCTTTGTGCTGCCCGGTTCGTAGCTCTTCAGTCCCATGCCATATCGAAGCAGGCCTCTGTTTGTATCACTCTTCAATAATGTTTTTTTGCTGGAACCACTTTCCCGATGAATGCGAAACTTTGCGACTGTCATCTGCACAAATTCCCATGTTGTATCAAAGGCGGACGGACTGGGTACCCGGTCATCACTGCCAGCAGTTATAAAGTGGCAGTTCTAGTTAGGGTACCCTGTCAGTACAGGGTACCCTATTGTTTTTCTTATGTTTATTTATTATTATTATTATTTTTCCGCCGGCATTTTGCGGCCTGTTTTCGCTTTAAAAATCATTTTCTCAGGAACGCAAAGTCCGATCGACACGAAATTTTCACCGTAGTATGTATCTTTTTTGATAGCACAATCACGTTATAATTATGACGTCATTGGTCACGTGGTGCGGGCGCCATCTTGAAAAAAACGATAAACTTTGGACCTCTGTATCTCGGAAACCGTGCAATGGAAAAATTTTTCGTTTAATACATTTTACTAAACTCACTATCGGGAATACGTGTGATTTTTCGTGACGTCATAGGTGAAGCGATATACCAGTGAAAATTCGTCAAGTAGAACGCCGTATAGGAAAAATCTGAAAAATTCTGCGCATCATCTACGCCTAAAATAACAGACGAAAATGTTTTTCTTGACGTCATCGATGATGTAATTCGGCCGCCATCTTGTTTTTTAGTGTTTTTTTAAAAAAATCTTCTTCTCCAGAAGGGCTGGACAGATTAAGGCGAAACTTTGCAGGTACATTCACCCTGAGGTCCTCTTTCAAGTTTGTTAATTTGTTGTTGATACGTCACATGGTTTGGCGGCCATCTTGAAAAAACCCTAAAACCTTCAAACATCTTCTTCTCCAGAAGCGCTGGTCCAATCAAGGCGAGATTTCAGCACTATATTCGTGACATGTATGCGATGCAAGTTTGTTAATTTTGAAGTGATAGGTCACATGGTTTGGCCGCCATGTTGGATTTAAGAAAAATATTAAATAATGTTTTCTCTGGAATTTCATAAGCCATCGAAGCGAAAATTTGCAAGTGCCTTCTCGCCTCAAGTCTGCATACATGGTAAAAAAGTTTTACCTCAGAAGTCACATGGTTTGGCGGCCATCTTGGATAGAAAAATAGACTTTATCCGATTTACACGAAAATCGACAGACTTGTTCGGGTCGATGATGGAAAGCAGAATTTAAATTTATGATATCATAGGTCACAAGGTTCGGCAGCCATCTTGGATTGAAAATGAATAAATTTTAAAAATCTTCTTCTCCAGAAGGGCAAGACAGATGAAGACGAAACTTCAAACATATATTCCCCATGAGGTCCTTTCTCAAGTTTGTTAATTTGTTCTTGATCGGTCACATGGTTTGGCGGCCATCTTGAAAAAACCCAAAAACCTTCAAACATCTTCTTCTCCAGAAGCGTTGGCCCAATGAAGGGGAGATTTCAGAACTATATTCAGGAGAGGAAAGCGATATAAGTTTGTTAATTTCGAATTGATAAGTCACATGGTTTGGCCGCCATCGTGGATTTAAGAAAAATATTAAATAATGTTTTCTTTGGAACCGCTTAACCAAACGAATCGAAAATTTGTAATTATCATCTACCTTTGTCTGTGCATGCGTGGTAAAAATTATGATGTCACACGTCACATGGTTTGGCGGCCATCTTGGATAGAAAAACGCACCTTTACCGATTAACACGAAACTTCAGAAACTTGTTCCAATACCCAGTTGGAAGCAGAATTTAAATTTGTAATGTCACATGGTTCGTCAGCCATCTTGGATTAAAAAATAATATCTTTAAACGTCTTTTTCTCTGAAAGGACTGAACAGATCCAGGCAAAACTCCACCACTCTGACCGCCTCTCCATGACGAATAAAAAGTTCTCACCCCCTTTTGAGGTACGACGCAACGTTTGGCAGCCATCGTGGATTGAAGGAAAAATATTAATTAATGTTTACTCTGGAACTACTGCATCAATAAATGTGAAACATCAAGTTTATGGTGGAACGCTCATGCGGAATGAGGGTTTGAAATTTCAACGCGATCGGGCCCAGGGTTTGGCAGCCATGTTGGTTTTAAGAAAAATATTAAATAATGTTTTCTCTGGAACTGCTTAACCTTGCGAAGCGAAAATTTGCAGTTATCGTCTACGATCGTGTTTGCACAAGTGCTGAAAATTATGACGTCACAAGTCACATGGTTTGGCCGCCATCTTGGATTGAAGGATAAATATTAATTAATGTTTACTCTGGAACCGCTGCTTCTATATATACGAAACTTCACATTTGTAATTTAGCCGACATGCGAAACAAAAGTTTAAAATTTCAACCTGTTCGGTCACACGGTTTGGCAGCCAGAATTATTTAATTATTTGAATCTGTTCGCCAGTAATAAGGAAAGTGAACGCTTTGTGCTGCCCGGTTCGTAACTCGTCTGTTCCGCGCCGTCTCGAAGCAGGCCTGTGTTTGTATCACCATTGAATAATGTTTTCTCTGGCACCGCTTATCCTATCAATGCGAAACTTTGCGACAATGATTTAAGTCCCATGTTGTATCAGTTGTCTCAAAGGCGGACACTTCTGGGTACCCGGTCATCACTGCCAGCAGTTATAAAGTGGCAGTTCTAGTTATTATTATTATTATTCCGCCGGCAATTTGCACCCTTTTTCGCTTTAAAAATCATTTTCTCTGGAACACTAAGTCCGATCGACAGGAAATTTTCACCATAGTATGTATCTTTTTTGATAGCACAATCACGTTATAATTATGACGTCATTGGTCACGTGGTACGGTCGCCATCTTGAAAAAAGCGATAAACTTTGGACATCTGTATCTCGGAAACCGTGCAATGGAAAAATTTTTCGTTTGATACATTTTACTAAGCTCCCTATGGGGAACACGTGTGATTTTTCGTGACGTCATAGGTGAAGCGATATACCGGTGAAACTTCGTCAAGTAGAACGCCATATAGGAAAAATCTGAAAAATTCTGAGCGTCATCTACACCAAAATTCATCGTCAAAAATGTTATTTTTGACGTCATCGATGACGTAATTCGGCCGCCATCTTGTTTTTTAGTGTTTTTTTAAAAAAATCTTCTTCTCCAGAAGGGCGAGGCAGATTAAGGCGAAACTTTACAGGTACATTCCTCCTGAGGTCCTCTTTCAAGTTTGTTAATTTGTTGTTGATACGTCACATGGTTTGGTGGCCATCTTGAAAAAACCCTAAAACCTTCAAACATCTTCTTCTCCAGAAGCGCTGGTCCCATGAAGGCGAGATTTCACAACTATATTCGGGACATGTATGCGATGCAAGTTTGTTAATTTCAAAGTGATAGGTCACATGGTTTGGCCGCCATGTTGGATTTAAGAAAAATATTAAATAATGTTTTCTCTGGTATTTCATAAGCCATCGAAGCGAAAATTTGCTATTGCCTTCCTCCCTCAAGTCTGCATACATGGTAAAAAAATTTTACCTCAGAAGTCACATGGTTTGGCGGCCATCTTGGATAGAAAAATAGACCTTATCCGATTTTCACGAAACTTCACACACTTGTTCGGGTCGACGATGGAAAGCAGAATTTAAATTTATGATATCATAGGTCACAAGGTTCGGCAGCCATCTTGGATTGAAAATGAATAAATTTTAAAAATCTTCTTCTCCAGAAGGGCAAGACAGATCAAGACGAAACTTAACACATATATTCCCCATGAGGTCCTTTCTCAAGTTTGTTAATTTGTTCTTGATCGGTCACATGGTTTGGCGGCCATCTTGAAAAAACCCTAAAACCTTCAAACATCTTCTTCTCCAGAAGCGCTGATCGGATGAAGGGCAGATTTCAGAACTATATTCGGGACACGTAGGGGATATAAGTTTGTTAATTTCGAATTGATAAGTCACACGGTTTGGCCGCCATCTTGGATTAAAGAAAAATATTAAATAATGTTTTCTCTGGAACCACTTAACCAAACGAATCGAAAATTTGTAATTATCATCGAGAGGGCAGTATGCACGCATGGTAAAAATTATGACGTCACACGTCACATGGTTTGGCGGCCATCTTGGATAGAAAAACGCACCTTTACCGATTAACACGAAACTTCACAAACGTGTTCCAATACCCAGTTGGAAGCAGAATATGAATTTCTGATGTCATAGGTCACATGGTTCGTTAGCCATCTTGGATTGAAAAACAATATCTTCAAACGTCTTTTTCTCTGAAACGGCTGAACAGATCCAGGCAAAACTTGACCACTATGACCGCCTCTCCATGACGAATAAAAAGTTCCCACCCCCTTTTGAGGTACGATGCAACGTTTGGCAGCCATATTGGATTGAAGGAAAAATATTAATTAATGTTTACTCTGGAACTACTGCATCAATAAATGTGAAACATTAAGTTTATGGTGGAATGCTCATGCGGAATGAGGGTTTGAAATTTCAACGGGATCGGGCCCAGGGTTTGGCAGCCATGTTGGTTTTAAGAAAAATATTAAATAATGTTTTCTCTGGAACTGCTTAACCTGGAGAAGCGAAAATTTGCAGTTATCATCCACCATCGTGTTTGCACACGTGGTGCAAATTATGACATCACAAGTCACATGGTTTGGCCGCCATCTTGGATTGAAGGATAAATATTAATTAATGTTTACTCTGCAACCGCTGCCTCTATATATGCGAAACGTCACATTTATAATTCAGGTGACATCCGAAACAAAAGTTTAAAATTTCAACCTGATCGGTCACATGGTTTGGGAGCCAGAATTATTTAATTATTTGAATCTGGAAGCCAGTCATAACGAAATTGAATGCTTTGTGCTGCCCGGTTCGTAGCTCTTCAGTCCCACGCCATATCGAAGCAGGCCTCTGTTTGTATCACTCTTCAATAATGTTTTTTTTGCTGGAACCACTTTCCCGATGAATGCGAAACTTTGCGACTGTCATCTGCAGAAAGTCCCATGTTGTATCAAAGGCGGACGGACTGGGTACCCGGTCATCACTGCCAGCAGTTATAAAGTGGCAGTTCTAGTTTATTATTATTTTTTTTTGAAATGATTCTTTTCATCAGCCACTGTAAATGGGAACCCAACAGGTTCACGGGTCATCTGGAAAGTATTAAAATTTTTAGCCATTATTTCAGCAAAATTATTCTAAAAAAACTGCTCTTCTGAACGAGATGGCAGTCTCTTTCTCTTTCTCCTCTTTCCTCTTTCCCCTTTCCTCTTTCCCCTTTCCTCTTTCCTTTATCCACCCATTTTTACATCCCTTCCCACCCCCTCCTTTCCCCCTTCTTTCCTCCATTCTCGCCACTTTTTTAACCTTATGCAACAATCACGAGATTGCTGTTCCTATCAAAGATTATTGACTTTTTACACAAATTGCATTATTATCTGCCTTGTATTTCTTCGTCACAGCATCTGTCATATGTTTCTGAACCAGTCACCGACACTAACAAGAAAGGGTCAACTTCACAGGACAATCCTTGATCCAAGAAGGAATGTATGAATGGCAGTGTAAAATTAATAAACCTGCACACTCACCTTTGAGCTGTCTCACCTGGCTATAAACTGCCAGCCTGGTGTTTCGCATGCAGGACGTCAATGTGTGTGCCGTCCATCGGGAGAACATTGCGCTGGAGAACCCATCTGTAAGAACTGAGGTTGTTGATGGACGTTAAACATCCCATTACATCAATTCCCGAACAATATGCGATTTATTGCCAACACCCTGAACAACTTCCTGCCGAAGTTGAACATCAGACCTGGCCAGCCGGTTCAAGAATTACTTAGGCCAGAATTGTTCCTCCTCGCTAACCCACAAGGGGGAAATGAATGGTGCCGTTATATACGGTGGCTCATCGCTATATCAGAGTACGGTGAAGTAGATCCTAAGATATGTGTTTGGGTATTTCTTGTTTGTTCCGGTGCCTCATTTATTTGACATTGTAATATTTATTTATTGACTTCACTATCGATAAAGGTCTCTTTATTGTTATTTATGCAACGTGAAAACACACACAGGGCTGACGGGATGGCCTTGAGGTACGCACACACGCCTCTCAGCTGTCTAGCCTGGGTTTGAATCCCGACCCAACTATAAACTGCCATCCATCTGTTTCACAGGCAGGCGATTCATCAGTGTGCGTACCGTCCCTCGGATTGATGTTAAATAGGCGTCCCGTCTGCCAGCATTAGTTGGTGGGCATTAATGATCCCACGGTGTCCTTCACGAAGAGAAGGCGAGCTATCACCAGCACCCTGAACAAATTACAAATTCCTGCCCTAACGGCACAGATGCATCCTCGGCCAATGATGTTGTACTGCACAGGAAAGAATAAGAACATATGCACACACGTGAAATCGGTAATTATCACAACATGTGGCATAGCCTTCAAAGTTGCTTTCATGATGAAGAAGAACAATCAGATAGGACTGTGAACAAATGTTTTTTGTTGTTGTTGTTGTTGTTGTTAATCCCTCACAATGTCATTAACTTCTCAATTGCCTTTTTACTACTCGATGGTCGCTCACTGCTGCGTTATCGCCTTCAGCTGCCCAGCAATCATCTTCATTGACGAGTTGGACGCCATGTGCCCGAAGCGCGATGGCCTGCAGGGAGAGGTGGAAAAGCGTATCGTTGCAACACTTCTGATCCTCATGGACGGCATCGGATCCGTAAGTTTGAGCAGAAAATATTTGATCTGTGGTCGGTAAGATGGTTCAGAAAAACGCAAGCAACCAAGTAAAACTTCTTTGTCGACCAATATTAACGTTTAACCTCAAATGCCAACACGAACTGTCCAGAACTGCTTGTAAATAAACTCACCCACAAAGTTCTTCATCTTCCGAAAAACTAACCTCCCAAAATAGGTATTTTTCTCTCTTCTCCAAAACTATGCACAGGGTTTTGATGAAACTTGACCACAAACTTCATCACCCATGATGTACCAAAGTTTATCGACTACATCAAAATCTTCACTCATTAAAGGGGTCTATGGGGGGGTGGGGGGTTGACCCCCCCCCCAACGTAGGTATTGTGACGTCCACGGGACTTTAACTGTCCCGCTAACGTAGAATGAGCCGAAACGATGGAGGCGGTTTATTTATTTATAACCCAAAGATGGCGGTTCTAATCGCTCTACCGCAAACGGGACGAGGAAGGTGGCACGAGTCTCTTTTCACTGAGTTGATAACGTTTATTCCTCTAACCAGAAATAACAAGACTCGGCAAGAAGAGAGATCCGGGGCGATTCGACGGGATGGTGGTGTGGGTTCGGGCGTGGGGAAAACACAAACAGTTCCAATGGATATACAAATCTCAAACCCTCTAAGGCGCCAGGTACACACACACACACACACACACACACACACAAAACGTAGCTATTCCTGGTGGTCAGGCTGGACCGTGATGTGGACGCAACAGTCCCTGGATTGGCGTCGGACGAGCTGGCCTTGCTCTCGTCAGGGTGGCAGGAGAAACCGTGGTGCTGTCGACCTCCTGGTCTTGGCCCAAGTCCGCTCACAGCCGCCAGGGAACCAGTTCTGGCGCCAAATTGCGAGCAGGAGAGGGAGGCAGGTCCGCCCGCCATTCGACCCCGTACTCCGAGCCAGCAGAACCCCAGAGCCAACCAAGGTGAGGCACGAGGCTCAGCAAGGCTACAAGACACTATGAAACCAGGGCCGAATCAGCGCAACAACAGGCACGCTCCCAGCACAACAACCTCCACCCCCAAAAAAACGGTCTTTCTGTCCCGATCTTCTTCCTCTTTCTTTTCGACCCCGAACAGAACCTTTTTATCCTCCCGTCCTCGTCACTTCCAATCGAGCCGTTTTATTGGCCCTGCGCCGTCGCCTTCCGCCAATCGTGATCACGGGGCGTAGCCATCCGCAGCACTGTCCTGTGACGTCACGGCCAGCCTCCAGGGACTACTAAAAGGGGTTTACGCAGACACACTTACCCTATCCCGTGTCCCTATCTAATTACGTGACAATTATCATTTCCCCCTTGAAGAAATGGACATTTACTAGACAACTTATCACCACT
Organism: Eptatretus burgeri; assembly: GCF_056783735.1. Classification (NCBI taxonomy): domain Eukaryota; kingdom Metazoa; phylum Chordata; class Myxini; order Myxiniformes; family Myxinidae; genus Eptatretus; species Eptatretus burgeri. The sequence continues at coordinate 39,436,141 of NC_140977.1, read as the reverse complement.
GAATTGCTACTTATTACATCGAGATCCTGGTACACTCAAACAGCATGGCATACCTAATTAAACATCCTAATTACCCTTTGAATGCATACCCCCCCTCAAACGTAACAGTATTTGCCGTCTTCTCTGAAACTCTGGACATCATTTTGATGAAACTTGACCACAATATTGTTCACCAGTGATGTACCAAAACGTATTGACTACATCAAAATCTGCGCTCATTTGGGGGGGGGGGGTCTATACGTTTTGAATTTTGAACATTTATAAGGTTCCTTTTTGACTGACGTCCTTGACGGTGTAATGGTTTTGGTGATGCTATAATAATCCAGAGAGCATACAGGTGAATCGAATGTTTGTTCTGAATTCGGCTTTCACACAACATATGTATGAGCAAGAAAACTGCAGAGGATAATTATAAATTGGTTTTGGTGCACGTTTATTGGACAGTTATTTTTGTTATATTAATTTTTTTGTGTACAAAGTCGAGGCTCGTGGAGGAGCTAAAAATAGAACGGATTAGGATGTAACAGAACAAATGGAACAGGAGAAAGAGAGGGGGGAAAACACACCAACAGCAGAGTTGATGGACAAAATAGAAGAAGACTTGGAGGAATAATGGATGTGGGGAAGAATAAGGGCTATGGGAGGACATATTGGGTGGACAACATGGATACAGAAGCAAACCCTCAGAAAGGAAAAACTGGAAACTTTGGAAGAGGTGAGCTTGTGGAAGGTGAATGGGGATAGAAAGGATCATGGTTTTGGATGGGGGATGATCTGAGATGGTGGTGAATAATTGTCTTGAACATATGGGGGTAAGAATGTGAAAGTTGCTTCCACAGGTGTAAAAAAAAAAAAAAACAGAAAAAGGAATAAATGAGTGGGGACGAGAAGTGATTCTGGATTTTGGTCGTTTCACCAGATGAGGGTTGATTGTAGACTGCGTGCACCCTGCAGGAACCTGGGTGGTGGTGCGGTGGACAAAGCACGGAAGGAACAGAGGGTGTAAGACTAAAAAGGAGGCCGTAAAAGGCAGAGAGACCACCGAACTGTCTGATATGTGAAAGTGATAGGCCCATGGACTCAAGTTAATCGCAGGAGATTCCAATGATCTTGAAGGCCTTTGTTTTCATGGCATCAAGCTGAACAAGGTGTGAGGCAGGTCGTGATTTGTTTTTCATGCAAATCATTAACATTTTGTGGGGGGTTGCACCAAATTGTTGCTTCTCAATGTTTCATTTATTTATTTTTATTTTGAAGGGTTTTTTTTTTTCTAAGGCTCATTGAAAAGCTGTCACACAAACACATCAACGCACTCGCATGTTCACAGAAACAGCAGCCAACACAAGACTTGATACCAGATTAACATTCCCATGACCTTGGAGAAGTAACTTCCCGGAACACTCAAGATGGTGGTGCTCTCCTCTCACTTGGCAGTGCGGAGCACTTTTATGGAGAAATCTCTCTCCCCCAGGGGATGCTAACACAAGGGGTTTGTCTGTGCTCTATCCTCTCAATGCTGAGTGTCAACCGAGGAATCGGCATGAAACGTTTTTAAGGTTTTTATTAGAATTAGGCTGGGTCGGAATCGAACTGCCGGCCTACCAGGCTGAGTAGATAATCTAACCGCAGTATACCACCGAGTCTGATTAAAGAATGGACGTGTTTTGCAGGAAGGTACGTTGGGCCAACTTATTGTCCTTGCAGCAACTAATAGGCCTCAGGCAGTAGATTCTGCACTCCGTCGTCCAGGCCGCTTTGATCGTGAGATAGAAGTCGGGGTACCTGGACCCACCGGGCGCATGGACATCCTGCAACGATTGCTACGACACGTTTCGACTTCAATAGGCGAGTGCGACCTTCAGCACATCGCTTCTTGCACTCACGGATACGTTGGAGCAGACTTATCAGCACTCTGCCGGGAAGCGGGTACGGTTCTTCAATTGTATTTATGTATTCTTACAATGCTATTTGAAAAATATACTGTTACGAATTTGGAAATCAATCGCACTCATCATTCAGGTTCCTTTAGCTCAGTTATGTCGATAAGTGCATGTTCTATAGATAGCTCACCTTCCATTGTTTAATGAGCAGAAATCGATTAAATGCGCTGTGATTTAATTTAATAGTTAGAGAGCGATCACAACACAAAGGAAGACGGCCCTCCCCCCTCTTCTGCGAAGAGGAAGAAGAGCCCTCCCGTCCCGTGATTCATGACGTCAATAACTCCCTCCCACCCACGGTTGTGCGGGCACGAGGGGATGAGTCACACCGGGAGCGGGGGAGGGGCGGAGGAGGATGAGGAATTGATCCTCTGCTTGGGAGAGAGCTTCTTGCTTCTGCTTGGCTCAGGTTAGGGAAAAGGCTTTTCAGCAGGCCTTCGGGTTCTGCTTGGCTCTGTTCGCTTTTTGGGCTCTGGCTTGGTTCGTCGAAGAGAGTCGGCTGCTTTGGTCATCGAAAGAGAGTTGAGCTGGTTGCTCGGCTCGAGCTTGTCGGTTGTTCATCGAGAGAGGAGTGCCAGTTGCGAGAGTCGCGCGTGTTTTGCGCTCTACTTCGTCGTTCGGCTGGCTCTTCTTGGTTCGCGGAGCTCTTTGTTCTCCGGTAGGTTTCCGGCTTGGTGCGACTCCTTGGCCTCATCTTGGAGGTGGTTCTTCGGGGAAGCGACGCATCGACGGGAAGGATCGGCGCCTCGTCTGACCAGCACGTGTTCAGAAGCGCGAGAGGATTCGCTGGAGCTCTGGAAGGATCTCGGCTCACGGCGATTGGATCCAGCTCTCTCTCGCTGGAGCCCGGGTCCGAACAGCTTGAAGACCACAAGAGGTGGAGAGGTTCAAGATAGGTTCTGGGTTTCAGCTCATCTGTCCCTCCGAGTTGAAGTCCTTATTAAAGGCATCAGCCACCATTTCTTGGGTGTGTGTGTGTGTGCGTACGAGAGTTTGTGGGCCCATCTAACAAGTAGGAAACTTAAGTGCCTGTGTTGTATTTGCTTTACATTTCATAATAGAACTCAGCTGGAGGTTTTTGCTCGTGTCTTTTTCCCCATCCCCCCATTCATTGCATTGCCTGTATGGAAATAAATATCCCCATTGTTAAATGTCACCTGCTCGTTGCGTCCCTTCCTCACATTGACTGTCATGGAGCGTTCGGAATAATTAGCTGGCTGTTTGTAAGCCGATAAAATGTACATCTGGTCCGACGGGACTTGGCGATATATAACCGCTCAGCAATCACATACGGAACGAGCTGCTTAAGTGGCTCGTTTTCGTGCAGGTCCCATTGAGGTATAAACTCCTGGTATTTCTGTCTGCGCGAATAGTTAGGTATATCGACAATTCGGCGATTGACCCTGTAGCGCGTGGACAGAAGAGTTGGCTGGTTTATGATGTGGTTAACAAAACCCGTAGCTGGGTTTCGGCGTTGATCCGGAAGCTACGACTAGATTGCTCGTTCGGTGGGCGCGTGCGGCCACAATCGGGCTAAAGGCGGTCGCCCGCACGCCGGACGGGCGAAAATCCACAACAATACATTAAAATAATCCTTGATTTCAGCTGTTCTTTTGCTTTTCCAACAAGTACTTTTTGTTACTCCCATTGAGCAAAGGTTGTCCCAGCTATTGGTTGGGATAGCTTACTAGTAGTACGCCATCAATAGTAATACAATATACTGAGGTTGGAAAGGGGTCATATGGTTATGACGAATAAAAATAATTACACAAGTCTAATACTCTTACCCCTCCCTTCTGTGTGTGTGCACATGATAAAAATATAGGCCAAAGAGATTCTTTATTTATTACAGCACGTGCACTGTATACAATTGCATTGTATACGTATTTCAAGAAGAAGGAGGAACACAGGGTGACATACAAGAGTGGAGGAAAGTGCACACAGGTGGATTACATCTTAAGTAGGAGATGCAACCTGAAAGAGATTAGTGACTGTAAGGTTGTGGCAGGGGAGAGTGTAGCTCGACAGCATCGATTGGTGGTCTGTAGGATGACTTTAGAGGTGAGGTTGAGGAAGAGAGTGAGGGCTGAACCAAGGACCAGATGGTGGAAGCTGAAGGAGGAAGACTGTTGCGTGAAATTTAGGGAGGAGGTGAGACAGGCGTTGGATGGTGGTAAAGATGGGTGGGATGATTGGGCAACGACAGCAGAAGTTGTGAGGGAGATAGCTAGGAAGGTACTTGGTGTGACATCTGGACAGAGGAAGGGAAGATAAGGAGACTTGGTGGTGGAATGAGGAAGTACAAGAAAGTATAAGGAAGAAGGGGTTGGCTAAAAAGAAGTGGGATAGTCAGAGAGATGAAGAAAGTCGGCAGGAGTACAAGGAGTGGCGTCGAAAAGCAAAAAGAGAGGTGGCTAAGGCCAAGGAAAAGGCATATGACGAGCTGTATGAGAAGTTGGATACAAAAGAAGGGGAAAAGGATTTGTACCGATTGGCAAGACAGAGGGACCGAGCTGGGAAGGATGTGCTGCAGGTTCGGGTGATAAAGGACGCAAATGGGAATGTGCTGACGCAGCGAGGAGAGTGTGTTGAGAAGGTGGATGGAGTACTTTGAGGAGCTGATGAATGAAGAAAATGAGAGAGAGAGAAGGTTGGAAGAGGTGGAGATAGTGAATCTGGAAGTGGGGTGGATCAGTAAGGATGAAGTGAGGACTGCTATGAAGAAGATGAAAAGTGGAAAGGCGGTTGGCCCAGATGGAATACCAGTGGAGGCATGGAAGTGCTTAGGAGAGATGGCAGTGGGGTTGTTAACCAGATTGTTTAATAAAGTCTTGGAAAGTGAGAGGATGCCGGAGGAGTGGAGATTAAGTGTACTGATTCCGATTTTCAAGAATAAGGGTGATGTGCAGAGCTGTGGAAATTACAGAGGGATAAAGTTGTTAAGCCACACCATGAAGTTGTGGGAAAGAGTAGTGGAAGCTCGGTTGAGAGGAGAGGTGACGATCTGTGAGCAGCAATATGGGTTTATGCCAGGAAAGAGCACCACTGATGCGATGTTTGCTTTGAGAATGTTGATGGAGAAGTATAGGGAAGGCCAGAAAGAGTTACATTGTGTGTTTGTGGATTTAGAGAAAGCTTATGATAGGGTGCCAAGAGAGGAGTTGTGGCATTGTATGAGGGAAGTCGGGAGTGGTGGAGAAGTATGTGAGGATCGTGCAGGATATGTATGAGGACAGTGTGACAGCGGTGAGGTGTGCGGTAGGAATGACGGACCGGTTTAAGGTTAAAGTGGGATTGCACCAAGGATCGACTCTGAGCCCTTTCCTGTTTGCAATGGTGATGGACAGGTTGACGGACGAGATCAGACTGAGTTCCATGGACCATGATGTTCGCGGATGACATCATGATCTGTAGGGAGAGTAGGGAGCAGGCTGAATCGAGCCTTGAGAGAGGTGGAGGTACGCACTGGAGAGAAGGGGAATGTTAGTCAGTAGGAGAAAGACGGAGTACATGTGCGTAAATGAGAGGGAGGGTGGTGGTATGGTGCGGTTGCAAGGAGTTGAGGTGGGGAAGGTGGATTGGTTTAAATACTTGGGATCAACTGTCCAAAGTAACGGAGAGTGTGGGAGAGAAGTGAAAAGAGAGTGCAGGCAGGATGGAGTGGGTGGAGAAGAGTTGCAGGAGTGATTTGTGACAGAAGGGTAGCTGCAAGAGTGAAGGGGAAAGTATACAAGACGGTAGTGAGACCAGCTATGTTGTATGGTTTGGAGGCGGTGGCGCTAACAAAAAGACAGGAAGCAGAGCTGGAGGTGGCAGAGTTAAAGATGCTGCGATTCTTGTTGGGAGTGACGAGGATGGATAGGATAAGAAATGAGTGTATTAGAGGGACAGCGCAGGTAGGACGGTTTGGAGACAAAGTGAGAGAGGCGAGATTGCGATGGTTTGGACATGTGCACAGGAGGGAAACGGAGTATATCGGGAGAAGGATGTTGAAGATGGAGCCGCCAGGCAGGAGGAGAAGAGGAAGGCCAAAGAAGAGGTTCATGGATGCGGTGAGGGCGGACATGCGGGTGGTTGGAGTGTCAATGGAAGATGTGGAGGATAGAGCAAAATGGAGACAGTTGGTCCGCTGTGGCGACCCCTAGCGGGAGCAAGCCGAAAGAGGAAGAAGAAGAGAAGAGTGCACTGTATACAATTGCACTGAGTTTGAAATGTCCCCGCCGACGTCTACCACGTCTCCGGTGTCCCCCGTGTCCCCTGTCCCCCCCTCCCCCACGTTCCTCAAGACAGCCAATGACGGCCGTCCAGTAGATGCAGTGCGTAACCTCGCCGGAAATGGCGACAATTGACGGAAGTACCCGAGTATTTCAATGGAAATTTGTGAAACTAATGTGTTATATATGTGAAAACCATTTAATTTATTGCTTGACGGAAAAAAAATGAAGAAACACGCCCCTCATGTACGAACGAACGAAAGACGTCATTTCCGCCCACCATGGCATTTCGCGCCGATCGCCGAATGCTGAAAGCTAAGTTCTTCTTATGCCATCATTCTTTTGCGGTCCCCTGCCACGCTGTATCGAACAATTTCATTCCTTCTGTTATATATAAAGGTGCTTCTCACAATAATAACAAGATTTTTACATTTTAAATATTAAGTACGCTTTTTAATTGTTTTTCAACTGAAAAAGCATAAATTGCATATTTTAACATTCGTGTACTCATTTGCTTCACCACACGCGCTGTATTGAAGGATTTCACTTGTTTTCCTTGTAAGTTCAACCATTATTACCACTGGCACCGGAGGTGAAGGAGGTTATGTTTTCACCCCTTTCTGTCTGTCTGTTTGTGTCCAGGATATCTCATAAAGTTGTGGACGTATCCGCGTGAGATTTTGTGGACAGGTTCGGTGTGTGACAAGGAAGAAATCATTAGATTTTGGTGAAGACCCGGATCCGGATCTGACGACTAGGATTTTTTTTAGTGATTCTTCACCATTGAGAGATAGGGACAAAAACGATATATTGCTGAGTAGTCTGCATTTCCTTTTATTTCAACAAAAACATTCCAGCAGAGTTGAAGTGACATATTTGTGACAAATGGACACTTGCAGCAAAGTGAAATGAAGTGTGAGGTGTTTTGCTTGAGCGATGGTGTCGTTCCTTTGCCTAGGCCTAAATGCCTTGCGTCAAAATCTGAACTCCTCGAAGGAGCAAAAGGATGACGTCGTCATCGCATTGAAGGACTTCCAACAAGCACTCAAGGTTGTTCGACCGAGTGCTATGCGAGAGGTGGCACTCGATGTTCCTCCGGTAGGCATTCATGCGTAACTTTAAATAAATAAATAAAAATTTAACCACTTGTTTGACAACCTTGGGAGATTGAATTATTTCTGCATTTTTTTTTTTAAGTGTAGGAATGGCACTCTACTAAGGACACACATTCTTGTCTCCGTTATGGTGCATTCAGGTGGCCTGGTCAGATGTCGGAGGACTAGAAGAGGTGAAGCTGAAGCTTCAGCAGACTGTCCAGTGGCCCAGATGCTACCCAGAAGCTTTCAAACGCATGGGCATTCGTCCTCCTCGAGGAGTTCTACTATACGGTCCCCCAGGCTGTTCCAAGACTCTAATGGCAAGGGCACTCGCTACCGAGAGTGGTCTCAATTTCATCTCAATCAAGGTATGGAGTGGACGTCATTTCTGGATTGCTTTCACGGCACAGGCTGATTAAACTTGCTGGGTGCACTCGCTGGGTTTATCGGCATGCAAGAGTTGGAAAACACACATCACTGAGTTCCTGGTTCAAGAATAACACAAATGGCAAATATCTATCAGAGAGGCTGATTGGTCTGGCTGTGGTTGTTGAGTTTTTTGCTCTTATGAAAATGTGTAAAAGGTATGGTACATTGTTCAAGCATCACGCACGAAAGTGAAAATATGCTCGGCTTGGTCAGTTTAGCTGTTAATGGGCTGTTCGTGCAGCCAGTCAACTGAGTTTATTGATTGCAGTGGAAAAGGAACAAAGGCTATCTACATATCGAATTGCCATCACAACAATTCCTCTGTCCAACAGGCTGGTGAGCTTCTGAGCAAATGGGTGGGCGAGTCGGAGCGGGCTGTACGAGAAGTAAGCAGTTGCTACCACTTCTCAAAAAATGTTACCAAATGTGTTGTATCAGCTTATCTCAGCAGTCATTGTCTACCCGAATGGGATCTGTGCTTTTGGTAGCTGTCGCGTAACAGGAAGCAAGCCAACATTGAATCTTGCACCTGTTCCGCAACCTTGAGATCTAGACAGTCATTTGAGGTCTCAACATTTGGTTATATATTTTTTTTAGATTTCTCACAATTCTCCAGTCTGGTTTGGGCATGTGAGGGCGCTTTGTGTAATCTGTGCATGTTTTGTGGCTAGGTGTTCAGGAAGGCCCGTGCGGTGTCTCCTTCCATACTCTTCTTTGACGAGCTGGACGCACTGGCTGGAGAGCGGGCAAGGTGAGTTTCTCATTCCAATAAAAGATGAAAATTATTAATTTGGTGGTTTTTTTATTTTTTTGGTTTTTTTTTTGGAGGTCATTTCATTTGAATGATCAGTTTGCTTTTCAATGCTACTTTTGCATTGCATTAATTAATTGTCTGCTCCAACCACCCCTCCACCTCTCCCAATCCTTATCAGTTGGTTGATATATCCAACATTTTTCCTTCTTTATTTGCGATTAATGTTTATTCTTCGATGCGGTAAATTATCACATTTATTCAAAACCCCACCGTGAGATTGTGAGCGTGTGGAAAAGTGTGGGTTACGGTAAGCCACTGGTATTCAGTTTGAGAAGGACGTGAATATTTTGGCCCCAATGAAGATTGGTCATGGGAAGTGGAGCGATTTGCATCTGAAACCAAATGCAATGACTTTGCTTTGGTAATAATACTAATTTTAATCTTGTTTCGTGCATATAACAATTGATTAAATGTCTCAATTTACTTACATAAAACCAACGGGAAGGGCACTCGGTAGAGCGCATGCCTCCGCCGCGTAATGCCTGATCCACGAGAACATATCGGGGCCCAATACGTTTTTGAAATATCATGCTGCATATCGTTTTTGACCCAATCGATGGTGAAGAATCACTTTTAAAAATAAATAATTCTCCTCTCCGGATCCGGATCCGGATCCGGATTCGGATCTTCACCAAAATCGAATCAATTCGTCCTTGTCACACACCCAACCTGTCCACCAAGTTTCGTCAGAATCTGTCCACACCTTTTTGAGATATCGTGCTCACAAGCAGACAGATGAGTGAAAACATAACCTCCTTCCAACCTTCGGCGGTGGAGGTAAAAAAAAAAAAAAAGACAATTTGCAGGAATACAAAAGCTCAAATATCTAATCTCATAAAGAAGAAAATTAAAAAGCCAGATAACGTGTATGTTCAGAAGCATGCAAGAGAGTGCGGCAACTGAAATTGTTGTACCGTAATGTCATGACGATCGATAAAGAGGACCATCAGGTACCGAGTCAATTGCCAAGTATCAACGCTCAGCTGGCTCGCCATGTTGGGCCCACAGTGATCTCTCACCTCGAACTCCTCTCTCTTTTTTTTTCTCGAAATTGCCACCGCCACGTACTTTTGAAGGTTTTAAAATGGGTGGCAACAAAAGATGAGGTTCTTCACCGCCTGAGGAACTGCTCACCACGTCCACCACTCTTAGTACCGCCGATCGCTTTGTCTAAACATGGAGGGACGCATGAGTGACGTTGTTCAGAGGGTGAAGTTTTAAGTTATCATGTAGCAGCCTCGGCGTTTATGGCGTGTAAAAATTGTACTGTGTATGACCACATTTAGAAATCAGCATCATTATGGTTACCTATTGTGATGTGATATTGATAAACCAAGGGGTACAATTGCCAAAATAAATTAATATTTCAATGTTGTCATCATCTTTCTTCTCAGTGATGGTGGATCTAGTGGAGTGGCAGACCGCGTATTGGCGCAACTCCTGACTGAGATGGATGGGATCGAACCTCTCCGAGATGTCACCGTTTTGGCGGCAACAAACCGCCCTGACCTCATTGACAAGGTAAATAGCCATGTGATTTGAACTGACATTGTCACATCTGAAGCTCCATTAGCACGGTACCTCTGCGCCAAGATCCTTTGTCCCAGGAAACGGCCGAACGCTTTCTAACTGACTGCGTTCAGTTACTAATGAATCTTTACTGTTCCCCAAGGTCACCCAAATGAGCTGAAATTGATGGATCGAACACGTTTCTTACCTTTTCAAAAGTATATTTACAATGAATATGGAAGAAAAGGTGGACGGGATGAGCAATTTGGAACGGTACAAGTGAATGAACAGACACAAAGAGGGAGATGGGGACACTTATCTACAGGGAAATAAGAAATACTGTAAATAAAACCTAACCCACATTGAGCGCTACAGATCACACGAGTACAAATATTGAAATTGTAGGTGAGAACTTTCCTTTGGTACGATGTGTGGGGGTGGAAGGTGATGATTCAGCCTGTTAATGGGAACCAACGACGAGTAAAGCCAAATACAAGACAACAGCCACGAAGAGCGCCAGCAACGATCAGCACCTTGGGATGTGCACCCTGTACCCTCTCGCCGCTTCTCTGCACAAGGCCCCCTGGTCTGCCCCTCCATCCTCTCTCAAGGTGCTCCTTTCTCACCCTGCATCCTCTCTGCACTCCTGGAGCTCCAGTGTGCACTCTCTCTCTCGGCTGTCCTTCGTCCTTCTGGGAGGAGTCCTCCTCCGAGCCATCCTGTCCAAGGGGCACCCCTAATAAAAAATAAAAGTATTTCCCTGCCTCTGGACTCCACAGCACATTATGCCACCATGACTTGTGCACATAGATCATGACGGCCTTTTTGAAGTGTGTGACACATGTGCCTTTTCGTGATGGGAGGTCCTCACCTGGCCCCGCCAACAATCGAGGTGGTTACTCATACAATTTTACCACGACTATTCTGTGTATCATTTACATACGCTGCCTCCTTCGCCTCGCATTTTACAAGATGACTTACTCTGACAGGTCCCTGATACATGGTAACGTAACCTACTCAAAACACACAGACCAGGTTACACTTTCCACAGTCTAGCTATGGATCCCCCACCCCCACCCCTCTCCTACCTTCACCCCCCTTTCCACGTGACTAATATCGCGACAGAGGAGTCCGTTAAAACAGACCATCTGAGTGGGATGGTCAAATCCCTCCACAAATGCCGAAACTATCTTTAAATTTACTGCATTCCTACTATTATTTACCAAAACCCCAAGGATTGCTCCAATCCAAGCCGAAATTGGCAGCGATTCGTGCACATGAGGCTAAAGGCAGGAAAACCCTTTTTATCATTAAAATGTTTACTCACAAAAAGAAAATGGGGGGATGAGGGAGACAGGACGCTATCAATAAATGCAGAAACAGATCAAGCGGTTGTCACACACACAGACAGGATGATCTGACACGCAGTCTTGTGCACAAGATAAACGAAAGCGAAGTCGATAGTGCGCCATTGCAAATCCCCATGCTTCCCACCTAAAGCAAAGTTGAAAGGTTTCAAAAGTTCCACTAGGAATGACCCAATATCAAATTCTGAGTTAAAAAAAAAACACATTTCCCCATTTTGACCCCTGTGATCCCAAGTCCCCATCCCCTGGGGCATGAACCAGTGACAGTGGCGTAGTTAGGGTTGTGGCGCCTGGGACCAAAGGTCAATACTAGTGTCCCACAGGCACTGGGATAGTCAGAAATTTATATTGGGGGCCATATGAAAGAGCTCCAAGCTTCCCCCCCCCCCCCCGCGGGCTCAGCAGCAGAGCCCCGGAAGCTGTTCAAAATGAAATTTAGAATATCTTAACTTAACTGGAAGGGATTTCAGAAGAGGAGGATTTGTTTGAAGGATACTCTGTGCAGAGCGTTGGTGATGCTGAAGCAGTCTCCTTGGCTATTGGGCACAATCCTGGACGGGTCACCACTCCGACACAGTATACCAGCATGCTGGCGCTCATTTTGCCGACCTCGGAAGGATGACAGGCCGAGTTAACCCCACCTGGTATTAATTCAACAGCTGAGTGGGATTTGAACTCAGGACCCGAAGATCCAAAGCCCACCACCCTAACCATTAAGCCAACACCAGGCATTTCAGAAGACTTCAAACCTAAAAATTAAAGATTGTTAACCAAAATAAAAGGCTCACAAAACAATATGTAAACTCTTGTAATTTCTTGACAGGAACGAACGAGGAACTTCAGGCCTGACTGATCGCTTTTATGGCTAATCTTCTTCACCAAACGTCACTTCCGGTTCATCATTGGGATTCAGGCAATTGAACAGGACCATCTATCTGTCTTCATATCCACCGACACACCACCAAATCGCACTCGTTTACCTGCCTGGTAGATTTCAAACCCAGGCTAGAGAGCTTCGAGGCGAGTCTGCGTACCTCCTAGTCCTTCCTGCCAACCCAACACACTCGGTGAGGCTTCTCACCATGTTTACCCTTCTGTCCAGATCCTTCAAGCACCAGTGCTTTCTTAACTCCCCCCCCCCCACACACGCGGGCCGAGCTGAAGGAAACTCTCCCCGTGAAAGAGAGAAAAAAATTGAGAGCACCGATTTTGATTATCCTCTGATATCCACACACATTATAAAAAGGGTGAAGTTGCAGGAAAGTGGGGATTCCAATCTAAGATTCCGAAAGTAAAAGAAAGGTGGGCAAGGAAGTTAAAGAACTAACCTGACACGCGATGCTGGCCATCACTAATTGGGCTGGTGTGGCACGAGACATCTGGATCTGATCAATATGTAATGATGAAACAACCATCCATCAATTATAACCCCTCTATCCCTTCAGCCTACGGACAATCTCCGTGTTACAAAGTGAACACACAACCTCATCTGTTTGAAGATTCACAAGACAGTTAGACAAGACGAGAGATTTACACAGTTGGCAGCTCCACATTTACCAATACGGATTTGTTTACTGTGCGGAGGTGATTGGTAATTACGAAAAATGTTAAACCGGATAGAAAGAGTTTGTAAACATCGACATGACCACCAACGTGAACCACAGAATTTAGAATGTAAATCGTAGTTCGGAAAGTTGTGTCTCGTGCTCTCACGAGTCCATTGTACTGTAATTTATATACAACCATGAGGGAATGAAAGCATTTTTCGGGGAAGGATGGGGTGTTATTTGGCATCCCCATCCAATTTTGTGCTCGGGGCAGTAGTCCCCCCTCTGACCCCCATTGCTCTGCCTATGACCGGGGAATCAAATCCAAAAACGCATTGCACATATCATGTATCTCCCAATATTGATTGCATACACAAAGTTTCATTTTGAAATGTGCTCGTAATTCCATTTTTCGCTATTTAACCTTTTGACCCTGCTCTTGCACCTTCTTGCCATGTGGTGATCGCAACTTCCAAGTTTGGTGAATTTCTGCCCAACTATTTAGGAGGAGATAGAGTAACGGACAGAGCCGATTACAATATGTCCCCCCCCCCGTTTTTTTCAAAAATCATGGGCAGAATAAGGCCTAACCCCAACTACTGGCGAGAACCATCGGGCCAAGCGAGGACTTGTGACAGGCATGAGTTGGTGTCTGGGTCCACGATGGTGGCTTGAGCAGGCTCACTTCATGCAGGATGGCAGGTAGTGATGAGGGGCGCTGAGGAGCGATGACTGTGAATGCAGCACACGCGTCTCTCCAAAAGCCTCTTCCCTTTTGGGCGCCGAAACAGAGAGAGAAAAGGAAATGTTTGGTCCTCCGAAGCCAAACTTCAACTAACGTCAGTTGTTTTCCACAGAGACCCTGCCCTTCTGCATGGCGGCCCATAATTGGCCGCCACTTCTAGTTGGCAGTGCTGCATTCTCCAGCATACTGTCCCTCTGCAAGGCTCCGCAACCGACTATACCGCCAAGGCTTGTGGTACGCCAAACAGTTTGTGATGGTGTCCATAATAAGGGTGAAGCACTTTGCGCCTTTTATGCCCGCGTCCTTACCTGGCCTCACCTATTACAGGAGGTTTTACACAACACAACCTTCCCCTATTCTGTTCTATAAAGGACGGTCACTACCCCCTCAGTGCAGGTTTTACAATGTGACAAATATCTAACACAATAGTAAATCCAAGTTAAAGTCTTTACATGATCTATCTATGGATCCTTCTTCCCCCTCCCATGTAACACAATTGAAGCATAGTGGTGTCAACCGGTCTATGGTCTTCAATGCTTCATGCTCCTTCAACCTACTTTGTGAATCAAAAAAACTTGCCATGTTTGAATTCTGTACAGGATGTTTAGATTTTTCACCACCTCGCTGAACGGTTTAGCGGTGGAGTGAGTCATTAATCCTCCTTGTACTGTCTTCATTGTTGTGGGTTTAATTCCTATCGCTGCTCATGGTGGAAATTTCTACACCTTGCGACAGAGTGACGATGTTCTCCAGGAATAGTTCTTAGTTCACGGAAATGTTCATGACTTGTCATCGTGAGCACCTCAATACCTTATCGAGAGTGTGGGCCTTCACCACCACAACCAGTGCCTCATAGGTTGAGACAGAGATCTGGGACAGAACTACTTATTCATCGGCTGTGCCTGGTTGCTGGTTTCAACAATTTGCTGGGGATGTAATTGTGCCACTGATGCCGTTCCTCCCGTAGATCGGGGCAAGAGTTCAGAATTTCCTTGGGGTACGAGCATACGGTGGCAAACCTTTCTAAAATGTACTGTGGGATCTGTATATACCACCAGGGAATGCTAACAGACAGGAAACTCAGCTTTCCATCTCCTCCAAAATACAGCGGACTGACAGATTCAGTGTCGTGCTTACGAAGCACCAGGATGACAGTTTATCGTGAGGTCAGGAATCAAACACAGACGGGACAGCTCAAAGGTGGGTGTGCTATGCTGTCCGTTCCAGACAGAGCTCTTTCTTCTCTTGACATTAAATGGCTGCTTACAAGTGTCTATTGACTCCGTTTATCCAGCGACCACAGGGCATCGATTTCCTCGTGAATGTGCTTCACGCACAGAAACCTGGCCATGCAAGGCAGGGGCCACGTGATCAAGAGACCTGTTCATTGTTAATGGGAGCGGCCAGTGGGGATGGGGAAATCGTGTCGTGTGTGCACGTGTTTTACCTATTTGGCTGTCTGTGAGCAGGATATCTCAAAAAGGTATGGACGGATTCGGACAAAACTTGGTGGACAGGGTGTGACATGTGAGTGACATGTGGAACTGATTAGATTTTGGTGTTCCTTGTTTGTAAAAAAAAATTTTTTGTAATACTGGGAATTGATATTCCCAGTATGACAAAAAAAATATTCCCTTGTGTTTTCTTTCAACCTGCTTGTTTTACCGATCTCTCCCCTATCTTATCTTATCGTTTAGCTGCCCCTTTTAATCCCTCCAACCAATTACCCCACACTATCACTAAGAGGGAAGATGTTACCTCCACCACCGAAGGTGGATGAAGGTTGTGTTTTCACGCCTGTCCGTCTGTCTGTTTGTCTGTGAACGGGATATCTCAAAAGGCTGTGGACAGATTCGGACAAAATTTGGTGTCGAGGTTGGGTGTGTGACAAGGACGAAATGATTTGATTTTGGTGAAGATCCGTTTCCAGCTTCAATAATATATTTTTTTTTTTTAAGTCATTCTTCACCTTTGGGAGATGGGGTCAAAAACTATGTATAACATGATATTTCAAACAGTTGTGGACGAGT
The DNA here is from genome assembly GCF_056783735.1 of Eptatretus burgeri. Lineage (NCBI taxonomy): Eukaryota > Metazoa > Chordata > Myxini > Myxiniformes > Myxinidae > Eptatretus > Eptatretus burgeri. Next base: position 39,420,449 of record NC_140977.1, on the reverse strand, counting down.
CATGACAACTTGGTGGATGAGTTGGTTCGGTGACAAGAACAAGCCAATGAGATTTTGGTTCCGGTCCGGAATTCAGATCCAGCCCATCAATGGATTCAAAGTGTAAATTGTTCAGCCTGGTCGAGGTATGGGCTCTACTGAGTGCCGTTCCAGTTTGTTTGTGTGTTTTACAGTGGTGCTGCAGTAAACATGTACTCCAAGTCCTGCTTCTTCTGCCTCTCATTTGTGAGGATGGGCTGTTTGCTAGTAAAGCAGAAAGGAGATGCCATCTTATTTTCAGACAAAGGCAGTATAAACGTATTTACTTGTGGTCATTGACGATGCTTATTCACACCTGTAAATTGTGGGTCAGATTTTGTCGCACAGGTGTTCCATCCATCCATCCATCCATCCATTGGGACCATTGTTGGTCAACAACTGCGTTGTTGCTGCCGAAGCAGTCTCCTTGGCTATTGGGCACAATCCTAGATGGGTCGCCACTCTGACACAAGATACCAGCAAGCTGGCACTCATTTTGCCGACTTTGGAAGGATGACAGGCAGAGTTAACCCCACCTGGTATTAATTCAACAGGAAAGTGGTATTTTAACTCAGGATCCTTAGACCGCAAGCCCACCACCCTAACCATTAAGCCAACACCAGGCATGTACAGGTGTTATGAGGGTGAAAATCCTTTGTCGGAAGAAATGTAGCATGAGGTGATTCATAGCATATGACTTCGAATCATCTCACAACGTTCTCTTTTTTCCAGAATTGAAATTGCATTAACTCGTATTCACAATCCCCCTGACCACCCCTCCCCCAACCCTACCCCTGTCCATTCTTCAGGCGTTGCTACGTCCCGGTCGAATTGACCGAATCCTGTATGTTCCGCTTCCGGGACTTTGCGCGAGGCTGGAAATCCTACGTGTGCACTGCAGGAGCATTCCCACGAGCCAGGACGTCTCTCTCGACCACCTGGCGGAAATTACCGATGGATATTCGGGTGCAGAGGTAGCGCTTCAAAGATTGCATTTCATGTGTTTGTTTAAAATGACAGGCCGACATGTTCCCTGCTTTCTGCTCAGATTTGATGTTCTCGTTTGTGGTTGGATTGTGCATTTGACCATTTGCTCTTCAAGTAAAGCGTGAATCTGGGCCTCCTGTAACCCATTTGGCAGAAGTGTGACACATCCTAAGTTTGGCCATTGCAAAGCTTGCTTTGGCAACGGATTTAATTATTATTATTATTATTATTATTATAATCATCATCATCATCATCGTAATCATCATCCTGGACTCCCTTTTTATGGAGCATGGGTGCTTCCGAAGCAATTTCTTGGCAAGTGTGACAATCCTGGATTGGTCGCCACTCAGACACAGGAAGTTAAAGCAGGAATTTGGAATTTGTTCAGGGTGTTGGCGATAGCTTGCCCGACTCCTTGCGAAGGACACCGTGAGATCTTTAACATACACCAACTAATGCTGGTAGAAGAGACGCCCAGTTTATCGTCCTTCCGAGGGACGGCACGCACATTGATGCCTCGCCGTTTCATATCTCAAAACGATAAACGGTTTTTTGAAGGTCCAGTACCTTTTTCGCTTCGTCCATGAAGCAAAATGAACGTTGCACTTTTTCCTTTTCTTTTCCTGCAGCTTGCGTCATTGTGTCGTGAGGCAGCTCTTCTCGCTCTGACCGAAGATATCGAAGCTACAAATGTCACGATGCACCATTTTGAACAAGCCCTGCTGCTTGTGAGGCCTTGTGTGTCGACCGAATTATTGGACTTGTACGAGAAATATCAGAAAGACTGTGGTATGCTTGCAGCGTAGCAAATCGAGACTTCAAACTGTCGGCCAATCGTTTGTGCCGTTGTCCATCCTCTCCATTTTCCTCTGATGAAGAAAGTTTGTATTGTTTGTCACATGTTGTGTGAAATTATTTTATTTTTCCTTTTTTTGAGGATTGGTGATCAGGAGAGGCCTATCTCAGTATTACGTAATGCATGATGTGGGAGGAGGGGGAGGGTTGGGTGGAGGGGTAGGTGCAGGTGGCCCATTGGGACGGAGCATTGCGGATGGAGGGGTTGTCTCACAAAGCGTTGTATAACTATTGTTGGGGGGGGGGGGTATTTGGACCAGTATTGCAGAGTATTCTGTGTGGTTGGGGAGGGGGGAGGGGTGCCTAAAGTTGACGATATATGGATGGACCCAAGGGATGCAGTAATGTTGTGGTTGTTCCTCTATAAATACCAAATTGTGCTTTTTGGATTCTTTAATAAAAATGTTATTTCTCCAACTTTGGAAGTATTTTTTTTTTCTTCTTTAAAATGTTACTCTTCAAAAATAAACTTTTAAACCCTGAGAGTGTAGCTGTCTCCTCCCTCTGATTTGATGACCTTCAGATACAACTAAAATTATGGTCCCACTGTTCAGAGTGGTTCTCGGATTGAAGACTCGAAACCTTGATGGATGGTTCCGAGTTCAAAATCCATCTGGTTATTACATCAAGAACTCAATAAACTGAAATAATTATCTCTCGATCTCGAACTCTCCATCTCTCTGTACGTCTCCCTCTCTCTCTCTCCTCTCTCCTCTCCCCTCTCTCCTGTGACCTTTTAAATGTGATGGAGCTATGAACGTGTGTGCCATACCAGCACTTGCTGCCTAAACAGAGTGACTGCTGGGTAGGCACCAACCTGCTGGTCAGTATATTTACAGTAAGTGCTGATGTGGCACATGGGCTTATCATTCCATAACAATAGAGGCGAATAGTGGGATAAAATCCCACATGAGACAGTTTTCCAGCAGAACTCTTAGGGGCGGGGTTAGTGGATGACCCCAGTGATCCCCAAAGTAAAATTGTTTATTGAATCTCGCCTTGTGGGGAAGGATGTTTGTGGTTTTGTATGGCTATGGCTATATGATATTTGACCTTACGGCCAAGATACAGGGTTTTTTGTTGTTTGTGTACAAAGTCGAGGCTCATATGAAAGCTAACACATAGAACGTGCAACAAGAGGAATGGGAGAGGGAAAGAAATAACAGTGTGGAATAGAGACATGAGATCTGTGGAAGGGAGAGGGATGGGGTAGGGTACATCAGGTAAACAATATGAACACTCCAGGGATTTTCAGAAAGGAAAGCGGAATTTGAAGGATGTGGCTTTGGGGTGGATTAACGGGGGTAGTAAAGATAGTGGTTTTGGTTGGGGGATGATAAGAGGTGGAGGTGAACAGCTGTTTTGAAGACCTGGAGGGAAGAGTGGGATTGAATCGAGTGAGGGAGTTTATTCCAAAGGCAGGAAAAAATCTTTTCTGGGAAAGCCACATTTCAAACATCGCCTTCAAAGCCAGTCGCCGACTGGGAACCCTCCATCGTGCAAAGTCCTTTCTCGGCCCACCTGAGTTCCTGACTACTTACAAAGCTTTCGTCCGCAGCCTGATGGAGTACTGCTCTCCCCTCTGGGCTGGTGCTCCTGCCTCCCACCTTTCTCAGCTTCACGCTGTAGAAACCAAGGCATTTCGGATCATTGGCATCTCCCGCAATGAGGCTGAGTCTTTGGGCCTCTCACTCAATCACCACAGGTTGGTCGGCGAAAGAGTGAAGGTGAGCAATGATTCGTGATTTTGGTTTGTTTTACCAGAAAGGGGTTGCTGGCGGACCATGAGCGCCCTGCGCAAATATGTGGGGGACACATCTCAGACAGAGATAAGTCTCATATCTCAGACAGGGAGGGCGAGGCTGGAGAGGAGACGGTAGAAGACAGAAAGACCACCGACCAACCTGCAGTGAGAGAGTGAGATGCCCAAAGACTCAGCTTCATCATGGGACATACCAATGATCCTAAATGCCTTGGTTTCCACAGCGTGAAGCCGAGAAAGGTGAGAGGCAGGAGCACCAGCCCAGAGGGGAGAGCAGTGCTCCATCAGGCTGTGGACGAAAGCTTTGTAAGTGGTCAGGAGCTCAGGTTGGCCGAGGAAGGACTTTGCTCGACGGAGGATTCCCAGTCGGCGACTGGCTTTGGAGGCGAGGTTGGTAATGTGACTTTCCCAGGAAAGATCATGGCAGATAGTGAGACTCAGAGTATTAGTTTAAGCTTTGTTCATCCGTTTACTTTCGTCTTGTGACCAAAGTTCACGTGCTTGCTTTATCACTTTTGATTGTTCTACCTTTTTTTTCTTATTAAAAAGGCCTCTTCTTTAATTTGCAGCACAAGGCTGTTGGGTAGCATCATTGGCTGAGGGTATGGCTGTGCCTCTGATGCAATGCCCTTTTGTAGGTTAGAGCAGGAATTTGTAATTTGTTCATGGTGCCGACGATAACTTGCCTCCTTTTCGTGAAGGACACCGTGGGATCTAACGTCCACCAACTAATGTGTGCATTCAAGATGGCCAGTTTAACGTCCGTCCGAGGGACAGCACCCATTGATGGCTCGCGCTGCCTCACCAGACAGACAGAAATAACAAAATCGAATATTTACATGAAACTTTACCAAGTTGTGGGGGTAGTCTCAACTGAGAAGTCTATTGATTTTGACGTCAAAGGTCATCTTGAGGTCAAATTTCTAAAATCGTCATTTTTCATCCGATTGACTTGAAAATTGAACAAGATTTGCATGTTGCGTCACTGGATTGGGAAAACCAACAATTTTTTGAGGTCAATCAATCAACTCAAGGTGAAACTTCTAAAGTCATCAATTTTTCTCTGAAAAAAATCATCAATTTTCATCTGATTGACTTGAAAGTTAAACAGCAGTTGCAGAGTGCATCGCCGAGTTGGGAAACTAACAATTTTTGAGATCAAAAGGTCAACTCAAGGAGGTGAAACTTCTAAAATCATCAATTTCAATCTGAAAAAATAATAATCAATCGCCATCGGATTGACCTGATTGTCAATTTAAATCTGAATGAAATGGACAATGTGATGTATCCATGGTAACCATTGTAGAGGGGTGGATTTTGCGAGTATAGTGTTCTGCACGATGTCTTTTTCTTGTTTGTTTGTGTCTGACTCTGTTAGCAGGGTATCTCAAAGAGGTTATGGGCGGATTCGGACGAAACTTGGCGGACAGGTCGGGTGTGTGACAAGGGCGAATCGATTCGATATTTGTGGAAGGTCCGAATCCGGATGTGCACATGAGAATTATTTAATTTTTAAAGTGATTCTTCACCATTGAAAGAGAGAGGGTCAAAAACGATGTCGTACTGTGTAGCATGATATGTCAAACATGTATTGGGGCCCGATATGTTCTCGTGGATCAGGTATTACGTGGTGGAGGTACGTGCCCGACCGAGTGGTATTCTAGTTTGTTTATATTTTTTGTTTTTAAATGATATTGTTGATCTGTTCGATTTTGGGTTTCAATGCTGAGAACGGGGGGAAGGCAAGGAAGGTCACATCAAAGAACAGCCACCCTTTTTTTGGAGGAGGTGTCAAGTCGCCGGCGGTTGTCGTACCTGCTTGTAAGCATTTGGAGACATTAATCGATGTTTCAAAAGTTGTTGTTGACAACAATATTTATCACGACGATTATCCACCTTCGTCGGACAAAGTAGCGGGCTCTCCCCGTTCCACCACCCCACAAATAAAAAAACAAGCCGGTAGGCGACATGGGTGGTCGCTGTATAATTGCATACGTCATACAGTTTTTGACGGATCGGGCTGAAAATTTTTGACAAAGAGGTTGATTATTGTGCGGATAAAAGCACAGAAGACGATTTTTGATTTTCGAAAAAAAAAAAAAAAATCCGGATTTTTTTCAAAAATTTCAAAGTCCCGTTGCTAGGCAACGGTGGCGTCCATAGCAACGGTGCTCAAAAGCATACAACTCGATCCTGGTCTGAACCAACCAGTCAAGTTTCATCAAAATCGGTTGACTCCTCTGGCCTCCAGAGCTGTCCATTACAAACAAACAGACAGACGGAAAACTTGAGAATAACGGTAGTCCAGCGACCACCCAACGTATTCAAACTAACCGAGTCGTTGAGTAAGTGACGAACAAACGAACAAACGAACATTTATTTATTTTGAAAAACAAACGAGCAGGTCACGTGACGTTCGGACGTTCATTGACGGCGGTCACGATGTCCCGTCTCGTACCTGCGGTCTTGGTGTCCGTCGTGATGCTGACGTGCCTCCCGCAGGCTTGTTGCGTGGAACATCCAGAAAATGAGCAACAATTGAAAATGTCAGTGAATTTTATCTTGAAATACGAATGGGACCGTTTACATATTACATACGCAGAATGGATATCACGTCGGTTTTTTTTGTTTTTAATTCTATTTTTACCCCCTCCCCCTCCCCCTCCCCCCCATTTATACCTTGGACATGAACATAGCACAACTTGAACTCTCATCCGTTGCCACGACACTCACCCCGTTCTCGACTACACTCCCAACCTCTGCTCTGCTCATTTGAAATGTGCTTCTCTTGGCACCCCTCCGAAATTTTTGTGCGGACATAACAAATGGTCCAACACCTGAAACAAATACCGTTGCGATAATTCCCAACTTTCAGAGGTTTAAACTTTCGGTAAAAGGATTAACAACGGCATTATACAAGTATTGTTAATCACTTTATATTTGTTAACACATCACCATCGATCACCGATGGATAAACCACAATCACAGGTGCAAGGAGTGATCATTTTTCACTACACCATTGGTGTATATATATATATATATATATATATATATATATATATATATATATATATATATATATGTTACACACACATACAAACACACACACACACACACACACACACACACACACACACACACACACACACACACACCTCACACCTCCCACACTCCTCCAGCCGAAGAAGCTGCAGAAAGCAACCCAGGAAGACCTACACAAGGTAAGCGCTATGCTGTTTCAAACCTTTCCCAGTGTAAAGAAAGATTTATTGACCCACTTTCTTTCTTTATTTATATATTGACTGCTCTTGACGTTTGTATGTGGTACATGTTTGGAAGCCTCATTGGTATGCATTGCTGACTACGCTATCGCTGATGGTTCGCCGATGAGTGATGAAACGGATCCGGAAGCTGAGGGGGTATGTAGCATTGGGATTGTCGTGTGTGTACAATGTGTGAACGTCTTTACAGTTGTTGAGGAACTCTGGAAAGGGTTCAAAACAACGTTGAGCACTTACCTTGCGGAAGTCTTCTTGGGTTGCTTTATGCAGCTACTTTGGCTAGAGGAGTGTAGGAGGGGTCAATCATTTATATAATCCTAGCCACCTGGGTGTAGTAGATTAGGTGAGAGCTGATTGGCTACTCTCCCCTTTCACATGTGAGAGATGTGGGTGGGTCTTTCTTTAATATACATATTTATATGTATATATATATATATATTAAACAAAAACCCTATTCCCCTTTTTAGGTCATCTCTTCGAGCATGACCTAATTATATTGGTGTTAAGAGGAGAGGTGACGATCCGTCCGTCCGTCCGTTCACAATGAAGTTGAAGCGGGAGATCTGGTCATTAGTGATCCTGATAGAGGTCGATGAGACGTACACGATGGTATGACTTTCAAGGTCACCGAAAGTCAAGGTCAAGGTCATGAGGCCTTTGAAGTTGCAAAAATGACGATTTTCAAATTCTATCTCCTCCGCCATTTCTCAAGCGATCTTGAATTTGATTGCGGCAAATGAATCTATGGGACAATATCGAAATTTGATAAGGCCGGATTTTCGATATTCGCTTTCGTTTTCGTGTCACGTGACTTCAAAGTTGGCAAAAAATACGAAAATGACAATTTTCAAAATCTATCTCCTACATTTCTCAAGCGATCTTGAATTTGATTGTGGCATATAAATCTATGGAACAATATCTAAATTTGTTCAGGCCAGATTTTCGATATTCACTTTCGTTTTCGCGTCACGTGACTTCAAAGTTTGCAAAAACTGCCCTACCTTCAGGAGGCTATACATTTTCTTGCAGATATGACCGTCACTCCCGCACGGGGGTAATTTTTCCCATTGAAACAACACACTGACTGACATCCGCAGATTCAACATTCACAGCATTTTCCGAAACGTATCCCCCGCGAATGTCGGGGTCTTCCAATATCGCGCCAAAACCTAAGGCTGTGGTGACTCCAACCATGAGTGGGAGTGGGAGAGGGTGGGGGTGGGGGGAGATCAGGTGAGGAGGCTGAAGCAAAGAGGATGGTGAGAGGCTCTATAAAAAGGCAGAGCAGAAATCCTCTTGCTGAGCGGAGGGAAAAGACTGAGAGGCTTGGAGACTCAGAGCTTGAGAGGGTTTCTGGACTCTGTTAGTCTGCTCGCTTCTTCTTCTTCCTTGCTTGCCAGTGAGGGTCCTTTGCTTCTGTCTGTCCTTCATTTTGCTGTGCTCACTCATATTTGTTTTTCTTTTGGGCTTTGAAGCGACCCGATAGCCACGTTCCTGGCGGCATGACTCCGGCCTGAAGCATTTCTTGTTGTCACTTTCCTTCACGCTTTATTGGGTGGTCGCTAGACTACCGTTATTCACAGGTTTTCCGTCTGTCTGTTTGTATGTAATGGACAGCTCTGGAGGCCAGAGGAGTCAACCGATTTTGATGAAACTTGCCTGGTAGGTTCATACCAGGATCTAGTTGTATGCTTTTGAGCACCGTTGCTATGGATGCCACCGTTGCCTAGCAACGGGACTTTGAAATTTTTGAAAAAAATCCGAAAAATATTAATTTTATTTATTTTTTTCGAAAATCAAAAATCTGCTACCGCGCTTTTATGTGCACTATAATAAACCTCTTTGTCAAGAAATTTTGGCCCGATCCGTCAAAAACTGTATGATTAGTATGCAATTATGTAGCGACCACCCATGTCGCCTACCGGCTTGTCTATTCATTTCTTACCTCTTGCTGTTTTTACTTCACTATTTGTTCTTCGTTTGTCGTTCTTTCCTGCATTTTATGTTTCTGCCCTTTCGCTATCTTCCTTATTTCTTCGCATTCTGCCCTTGTGAACCTTCACCTTCGCGCACCGACGTTTGCTATCTGCCTCGCTGGACCCAGATGCCTTGTCAACATCACCCAGGCGTCCCACCATGAGATGCGTTATTTGAGCCACAAGTGATGTCACCGACTCACAGGGAAACTCCGGAGCCACGGCGGTACGAGAAGCCGAATAGAGCGCTGAGGGTTCCAGTTTCAGTCAGAACCTGGGAGCCAGAATGAACAGGCAACACCGGGTTGGTGTGAGGTGTGCAGTAATGTCCCCATCTTTCTCTTTCTGCCTTCATCTCATCCTACTTGACAATCACTCCTCTCTCTCCCTTCCACATCGGATGCATGATGCCGGCCTACTGTCGAGTGATGTCACTGTTAAGGTTCCGAAGGCGGATACATCGTGGAGGGAATAATTTGGCAATGCATAGTTGCTGTGGTTAATTATTGTTGTACATATATGCCACCTGATTGTTCTCTCTCCTTGTAAATACTTGCGTTTTGATTACTGCCACTAAAAGAAATTTCCTTAACAAACTGTCCTAACTTATTCTGTCTATTCTGATGGTGGTATAAGACTGCTGAGGTGTTTGGCCAGTGCTTGGCCAGTGTTTGGCCAGATCTCAGATATGGTTACACAACGTTGGTTCCGCTCGGCTGACTAAGGTCTGTTGCGTGAGCGCTGGCATGGTACCCGCTTTTGCGTATGGTAACATGACTCTGGGCATGGGATTACACGAGAAATTCTGGGGCGACTGGCAGTTGTGGTCTCTTAAAAATCCACAGATTCAGAATTTTTGTTTTTCATTTGATGATATTGATTTTTAAGTAATAAACAAAGAACAGAACGTGGTTTTTAATTCTTATAATTTTTTGAAGTGCTAAAGTTTTTTTAAAAAGCTAACCTGGCAGGTACCGCCCCTAAAGATTCCAGAAAACGGCCATGGTCATTGTGTCATCTGTGTGTGTGACGTAATCGGCGGAACGATTGTCTCAGCACACAAAGGATAATGACCGCACAACTCGCTTCAGACAGGTGATGCAATCACCTTACGGGTAATTTAGCTAGTAAATAATAAGTGACAAAACTCAAAAGTAGAGGTCAGACAATAATTATTGCAGTTTCTATCTTGTAGACTGTGGAGCCTTTCGACGTCGTATGTGTATCGTCATGCATTGTGCACAGTGTTTCTCTAGCCCCGAACGTTTGTGCGTGCTGTGCCTGCATGCCCGGCCTGCTCCAGCCCGGCAGGGTACGCGTCCGCGAATAACAGGCATGACAATTTGAAATTTGTTTGTTACTGTCAAACTGCAACATGGTCAAGGAGATTAAACATAATTTAAACATTTCATAGTTTTATCCGTTTCTGTAGATTATCTATATCCTTGGCACATAGAAGTGACACTTACGGCTGTACGTATGTCTAATATGGCTGTAACTGTATGTATGTGTGATATGGCTGTACCTGTACTGTACGTATGTCTGATATGGCTGTACCTGTACGTATGTCTGATACGGCTGTACCCGTACGTATGTCTGATACGGCTGTACCCGTACGTATGTCTGATACGGCTGTACCCGTACGTATGTCTGATATGGCTGTACCCGTACGTATGTCTGATACGGCTGTACCCGTACGTATGTCTGATATGGCTGTACCCATACGTATGTCTGATATGGCTGTACCCATACGTATGTCTGATATGGCTGTACCCATACGTATGTCTGATATGGCTGTACCCATACGTATGTCTGATATGGCTGTACCCATACGTATGTCTGATATGGCTGTACCCATACGTATGTCTGATATGGCTGTAACCGTACGTATGTCTGATACGGCTGTACCCGTACGTATGTCTGATACGGCTGTACCCGTACGTATGTCTGATACGGCTGTACCCGTACGTATGTCTGATACGGCTGTACCCGTACGTATGTCTGATATGGCTGTACCCGTACGTATGTCTGATATGGCTGTACCCGTACGTATGTCTGATATGGCTGTACCCATACGTATGTCTGATATGGCTGTACCCATACGTATGTCTGATATGGCTGTACCCATACGTATGTCTGATATGGCTGTAACTGTACGTATGTCTGATACGGCTGTACCTGTACGTATGGCTGATACTTCTGCAACTTTATGTATGTCTGATACTTCTGTAACTGTAAGTATGTCTGATACTACTGTAACTGTATGTCTGATACTTCTGTAACTGCACGTATGTCTGATACGGCTGTACCTGTACGTATGTCTGATATGGCTGTAAGTGTATGTATGTCTTATCTGGCTGTACCTGTACGTATGTCTGATACGGCTGTACCTGTACGTATGTCTGATACGGCTGTACCTGTACGTATGTCTGACACGGCTGTACCTGTACGTATGTCTGATACGGCTGTACCTGTACGTATGTCTGATATGGCTGTACCTGTACGTATGTCTGATACGGCTGTACCTGTACGTATGTCTGATACGGCTGTACCTGTACGTATGTCTGATACATAACGTAGAAAGTTACTGTTGGATTACTAAAGTGGTGGCAATCATGGCAGATGCTAAATAGAAATGCTGGGTAAAAAAACAATAATGCTAGTTACCCTCAGTTTCTTGCGCTCTTCCACCGCTGTTCGGTCCATTGTCTTCTTTTCCATTTGATGAGAATGATCTCTCATCTTCGTGGGGATCGCATCGGCTTTCAATCGCTTCAATGTACTCATCCCAAACTGGGAATACAGGCCGGCATCGTACGAATTATCTTCAAAATGGGCGCTGCAAATGACTTGGAAGAAGTTGGGCCATGCCATTTCCCTGTGGTGAGTTTTACCCTGGCTGTCCAAATTTTCCTTACAGCTGGATCTTTTGGGAAAACATGGTCGTTTTGGGTGGGGGAAAACACGCATACTCACACCGTCTTTGGTCGTTTTGATACAACCAGCAACAATACATCTAGCTGGCATTCTCAGTTCTATTTTCGAGTTCAGAGTTTTTCAGAGCATGTGTAGATCACGTGTAAACACAAGTCTGGAAGCAAAAGTGTCCTGGAGATGATGTGGTGGTCACATGATTATATGATGTAATCACATGGCGATTTTTTTTGGGGGGGTGGGTGAAGCCGATCGAGCATACAAGTACACCAAAAAACATTTACTTCGTTTCAAGATATTTATTCAAGAAAAAACAATGACTAAGTGTTAAGTGAAGCGATATCTATTCATTAAACCGAACATGAATTTCTGATTCTGTGGACCTTTTAAGACAGCCGTCATCTCGGAGTTATCCAGAGGGTGATGTCCATCACAATATGTTAATGCACACCTTATATTTTGCAGAAAACAGGAGAGAGCAGACCTACAGGCTTATAGTTAGATAGTTAGTACGGGTACACCAGCTCCTGTTTGTTGAGAAATTGGTTGGCCCTGCATGCTTTGCTTCGTAGACACCGGAAGTACCGTCTAAAGGTTGAGACTTAATGCTGGATAGGTGATTGAAATGGTCTTTTGAATCCCACTGTGGTGACTCCATTTCTCCATCTCTCGCTTTCCAATGCCTAGGTTCACCACAAAGGAGCCAATGACCGGGCAGACAGAGTTCCCCATGACACCATGCAGCACATCATGCGGTGTGGGTTTGAAGTTTGTAAACTCGTGTCACGTGGATGCTACAGGTGCACTCAGTGCGTGCTCAGTGTCTCCTCGCTCGTGCCTCCTGCCCACGAGCTGTGGCTCCGTCACTGTACTCGCACACCGCGGGAAGTGGGTGGAACTTGAATGCGCCGATGAATCACTGCAAACGCTGGGCATCGAGAACTTTGGGTAGGTCTACCTCCCATGCAGATACAAACACTAATACGCTGATGGCTCATTGGAAGGAACTATTTGCTTAACCACCAAGATACATGTTATGACTGGTTTGTTTGATTTTGATACAGCCCGTGCCTGCTGGTTGCATCATTGCTGGGAGTGCAGCCATGCTGTTGATGCAGTGCTCCCTATGGGTTGGAGCAGGAATTTGTTACTTGGCCAGGGCACTGGCGTTTTGTGCCAGGGGTGGAGCCATGGCGAAGCCGACGTCATTGTCCGTCCCAATTGGACCCCAGAGCAGGGCACTGGCGATACTTCACCTACTCTTCGCGAAGTTCACAGTGAGATCATTAATGCCAACCAACTCATGCCGGCAGATGGCATGCCCAGTTTAACGTACATACTGGGACGGGCACATACATAGATGAATCACCCTGCCTGCGAGACACCAGGGTCACAGCTTAGAGTTGGTTTGGGATTCAAACCAAGGCTAAACAACTCAGAGGCGAGCGTGCAAAACTCTCGGCTATCCTGCTTGCCCTTTTGGCAGGTGCATTGTTCCAACATTGTTGTTCGATTAATTATCAGACTATTGTTTCTTGGACTGTTGTAACTCATTCCGAGAACCTTTTGAACACCCCGAAAGACAATACTCGTTGTTCAGATGGGGACGGCCTGATAAAAACTGAGTTGGAGATTGAAAACAAAACTAGAAAGTTCAAAAGAAAGAATAGGCAAATGAATATTAAATCCGTGTTCTCTCCTGAACAAGGAACTTCAACGCAGGAGGAGGCCGTTCGGGTCATCAAGCCAACACAATGTTTGCCAACCTATGATTATTTGTACGTGCCATATCGTTTTCAAATGTTGAGTGTCAAGCAAGGAAGCAGCACCGACCATTTTAAAAGTCTTTCACAACGCTCAGTCAAGGTTGAGTGCGAACCACAAACCTTGGGACTCAGAGTGGACGCTCGAACCATTACACCCCTGGATCGAGTTATATATTGGTCCAACACGTGGAACATGTCTTTCAATCCAGACAAATCTCACACTCTCACTATGTCTCTTCGAAAGGACCGTTTACAAAACCCCCCCATCCACTTTCTCAACAATCCTCTGGAAGAAGTCTTTTCTTTCAAGCTTCTGGGTCTCACTATCTGCCATGACCTTTCCTGGGAAAGTCACATTTCCAACCTCGCCTCAAAAGCCAGTCGCCGACTGGGAATCCTCCGTCGTGCAAAGTCCTTCCTCGGCCCTCTTGAGCTCCTGACCACTTACAAAGCTTTTGTCCGTAGCCTGATGGAGTACTGCTCTCCCCTCTGGGCTGGTGCTCCTGCCTCCCACCTTTCTCGACTTCACGCTGTCGAAACCAGGGCTTTTAAGATCATTGGCATCTCCCGCAATGAAGCTGAGTCTTTGGGCCTCTCACTCAATCACCGCAGGTTGGTCGGTGGTCTTTCTGTCTTCTACCGACTCCTCTCCAGCCTTGCCCCCTGCTCTCTCTGCGATTTGTCCCAACCACATTTCCACAGGGCGCTCAAGGTCCGCCAACAACCCCCTTCTGGTAAAACTACCAAAATCACGAATCACTGCTCATCTTCACTCTTTCATTCCTCTTTTTTCCCGCCTTTGGAATAAACTTCCTCACTCTATTCTTTCCCATTCTTCCCTCCAGGCTTTCAAAACAGCTGTTCACCACCACCTCTTATCTTCCCCCATCCAAATCCTCGATCTTTTCTACCCCCGATAATCCACCCAAGCCCACTTCCTTCAATTCTCCTGCTTTCCTTCCTGAAAGTCCCTTTAATGTCCATCTTCCCCTCGCCATGTTCCCCGTCCCATCCCCATCCCTCTCCCTTCCACAGTTCACCTGTGTCTGTTCCGCAATGTTTTGTCCCTTCCACTCCCGCCCCTCTTGTCTCATGCCTCCTTGCTGTGAGTTGTGTGTTAGCTCTCATACGAGCCTCGACCAAGGTATACAAAAAAAAAAAAAAAAAAAAAAAAAAATCGAACCCCCTAACTTAAAGAGTCAGCAAGGCATGGGTTGAGTCCCTGAACAGAAAATGCTGCACTGCCTGTTCGTAACGAGCGTCTACTACACGAACACATTGTCTTTGCCCTGCTGATCACCAGTAAAAAGGTGAGGTTGCAGTCAGGAAGGATACTTTAAACAAAAGGAGCAACACTGACCCTTAATGCGACATGATGCTGATGTCATGTCACATATTTATTGTTACGGTTGTGGGGGTTGATTGAGGAATTTCATAGGAAAGATAGGATTGTATGAGTTACTTGGTCCGTGAACGTGTAGGAGACATCTCAATGTATATTAAGTAGGGAGATTGTGAGCTTAAGTGTTACTTATCACCACACGGGGGGGGGGGGAGGGTGGTGCTGTGTTAATTAGGTTGGGTCCAAGACTAATTTGTCCTAGTACGTGATTACCCCCATGACCTTTTCCTACATTTTTGCATTTACAAGCCAGCAATAACAATAATTATGTTTTTATAACAACAACAACAACAACAACAACAACAACAACAACAACAACAACAACAGAAACCGAGCCACCGAGCAGGCAGAAACTCCGCCTTCTTGCTTCGTGCCAGCAAGCCATGCCCCTTATCCGTTTTTGTGTGCGAGTGCAGAGATACCTCAAATAGAAAATTAGATTTAGTTTGCCTCACATTCTGTTTTTATAATTCCTTGTATTATTACCATTGTAAATATTTGATTTTCATTTTTTAAAAACCTGTATTTATTTAAGTTGCTTGTATCTCTTGTGGGTTCGAGTATAAAGCATCTGCGCTACCGTCCTGGTGAACGCCTCTGGTACGTCCGAACCGTTAGTCGTCCCGCGCGCACCATGATCTCCGAACATCACGTGTCCGCCTCCAAGGAAAACCACTCGGCGATCCGACCTGGTTTGGTGTTAACCGTCCGTCCACGACAATTGGGCGGGGGGAATTAACCTGAACCACCAGACCCACGACAACATATAAATGTTCATACAGTTCTGATGGGTTTAGACATGCACTGTGATCTACTTTTATAACAGGGGCACACTCTTATCACCCTTGCAGGTTTTCATGGTGGTTTAAACCAGGTGTCATTTCTCCTCATGAAAAAGAATTTCCAGAGAAGCTCGAGGGAGAAACTCCCATGCTGCGGTTCAAGAGAGCGTTTCTCGAGAATGCGGGAACGTACAAGTGTGACGTTTACAATCGAACCACTGTGGTGAAAACCTCCGTGTTTGTGTTGAAGGTCAGATTTTAAAACTTAAAGTAAAAACAAACAAACCTGAATTAATTTTTGAATGGGGTTCAAGAGGGCATCACTTTATAGCATACGCTAATTGGCAGCATTGTGGACCTCCACCCCCACCCAATCCCCCTACCCTCACACTCCCTCTCCGATGATCCTCTCTTCTTCTCTCCCCACTCATCCCACACTAGCTAACCCTCCTTTATTTCACTCTTATCATTCTCCTTTGCTTTCCTTTTCACTATTTTAAGAATTTCTCCTCCATTCTCCCCACCCCTCCTTCACTCCATACACTAATGTAATGGTGCACGCCACTCCTCTCCCCAATCTCCGCACACCTTTCACATCTCTCTCCAAGTCGATCTCTATGCATATATCTATCTATTTATCTGTCCGTATCTATTGATCCATCTATTCATCTATAATCCTCCCTGTTGCTCCATACGTACATGCCCCTTCTCTTCCCACACTCCTCCACCCTCCTTTCCCCTTCCACTTCCTTTTCTCAATTTTAATTTTCTCCTCCTACCCCACCCATTGTGTGCCAGGTGCCTGAGCTAATTTGTCCTTCTTATAAGTTAAATGGAACATACAAGTGAGTTTTATCAAGGGTTGATGTGATGGATTAGATCAATTTAATTGTAAAAATTGGATTGGTGAACTGATCATGTGTTTAGATGGCTGAGTGTTTTACCTGATGCGTATTATAACTTTACGGTTACTTTTCTCATCATTGGTTTTCGATATAGCCAAGTAAGATGATGTGGTATAGCCTGCGGGCATGCAGGGCGGGGCATGATGATGGGAGGAGGGGTCGTCGTGGTCATCGTGTCTGCCAGGAATATAAGGAGTGCGTGCCGCCTGAGGCGTTGTAGTGATGCCGTAGTCGCCCGGCTTGTGAGTGTGCTGAGTACGTAATAAAGGAGATCCGCGGGCAAAGTACGCCCGCGCTCGCGCTTGTGCAACACAGCCCGGCTCGACTGTTCCCCCGCTCGTGTCTGCCTGCCAAGCATCTCTGTCACGACACCACAGTTGGCTGACGAGGATCTTCGGATCGGCGTGTGCAGGGTGGTGGCTGGGTTCGGCGTGGCAGCGAGTAACTCAGCGCACCTTGCGCGGTTCGAGGTTCCGGAGGAGTACGCATCGCGAAGAGCGTGTCGCAGGTTCGCTCGCCGCGCGCACAGGCTCCGGAGCCAGGAGGCTCGCCGGCGCGGCCGGCTCAGGCATGACAGGAAGTCGGGGCACGGCACGCGGACGCGTGCCCGCCTTCGTCGGAGTCGACTTCGGCCACGTCGAGTGGGCAACGGCCGCGCTCAGTGTTCATTTTATTGAGGCACGACAAATCGGGGGAATGATTTCTGCAAAGCCACGGCTAAAGAACGAGGACACGCGGTTCGGCTCGAACGCGGCGTTGGACGTGGCGCAAGCTCTGAAGAATGTCCGGGGTCTCGATGGTCGGGGCGCAGCAGATGGTCCGGAGGTCAGCGCGATGTGCCAGGCGCGCACGGCCGCGCGCACGGTCTGCGGCACGGGTCGTGGGCGAGCGTTGCAATGCAATCACTCGGACGGCGGTCTGAGCACTCGAGGACGTCTACGTTGTGTGTGCCGAGAGTCATCGCCCATCATTACAGTCATAGATGGCGGTGTGCGAAGCGGTCCTTCCGTCCCGGGTCTAGACTTACTGCCGGCATGGTGTTCGGTGCATGGTGTGCACGGTAACGCCCCGGGTCGAGTTTTGCAGTCTTGGCACGGAGATTCCAGCGACCCGGAGCGGGAGATGCTGCCGGTGTTAGACCTGCTTCCAATTGATCCGGAGGTGACAAGATCAGTGGCAGGGGAGGTTGAGGTGACCGGGTCACTGATGCTGCCCATGTTGAGCTTGGTTTCAGTTGGTCCTACGGTGACAGGACCGATGCCAGTGAATGTCGAAGTGAGCGGGACACTGATCGGGTGTCGAGTTGAGTCCACTCGTGCTGCCCTCGCATCGCGCACGTGCACCGGCGAAGCGATTGCGCCGCTTGCGGCGCCCGACGTCTCGGTGCTCTACCGGGGGCGAAGCGCCCTACTCACGGTGTTTGTGGTGCGAGGGGAGGGGCCCATCCTTTTGGGTCGGGACTGGCTGGCGCACCTCGGGCTGGATCTCCAGTTCGTACCTCCAGGTGTGCCGGTGCTCTCTTCGATGCTTTCGTCGAGTACCGAGGGCGAGGTTCTGGCGGCGGGAGCCGTGTCGATGCAACGGGAGCGGCCGTTCGTTGCTGCCTGCAACGGCGGTGTGCGGTTCGGGAGCAGCAGTTGCCGTGCCAGCTCTCGCGATGAGCTCTCGCGCGTCGGCTGCGTTCATGAGGCGAGGTGCGCCGGTGTTGTTCGGGCAGCTTCAACGGGTGGTGGTGAGCCCGTGGCGTTAAAGGAAGTCGCGAGTCACAACATCGAGTCAACAACTAAGAGACGGACTCGTGATGTGGGTTATGGATTGCTGTTCATTGCATATTTGTTTTTCATTGCTCGAGTGATGCGGTTTAACATTGTTGAAATAAATGCCAGTAGTTCCTGTGTGAGAATGGGTTTGGCGGAGATCAATCGATGGGTTTTGCAGTATGGCCAATGTGAGGTGGTGGCTTTGGGAGCGGTGGTGGCGAATAAAAAGGTTTGGTTGGCCTTCCATTGGCCCGGGCCGCGGGTAGTTGCTTTGTCATGTGCAGGGATTTTGTCGAAAGAACGCGCTGTACGGAAAAATGAGTTTGCAATGGTTCAAATGATGTTCTTAGTGATTTATGACGAGCCTATGGTTGAAGTGTGGTTTAAATGGAGTTGCTACCGTCTAACTGCCGTGTGGGTCTCGGAGATCGACTCGGAGCCTGGACTGGTGCGCTGGTCGGCGTTACCCCCACCTCTGGTTGCGGCAAGGTCAGACGTGCCTGGCGCCGGGGGCGCAGCTCTCTGTGTTCGCTCAAGGCCGTTTAGACGGGCGTTGGCATCTCGACTGATTGTGGTGCGTGGGTTGTTATGGAGCATTGGTTGCGTCCAGCCAGCGGCGCTATTCAGCGCCCCCATCCAAGGTCAATCAAGTCTGGCGCTGGCGCCACGGCTTCCAGACAGCGAGCTTCCGGCCTCGGAATGTTTATCTGCTTCAGGTCTAGCTGGGGGAGGTGTGCCGCCTTGTGGGCCGGAGGCGTTTGATGGTGCCGGGGGGGGGTTGCTCGGGAGATCGCCGCGGCCTCGCCGAGGGCCATGTGAGCATGAGCCGCCTGGGGGCGTTTCCGCTGTGTAGTGCTGCTGTGCTTCTCGCCTTGCTGCTTCATATCGGTAACGCGGTCAGAGTTTGGGAGGTGCTGTGTGCACCTCCGGCTTCGGAACCTGGCCGTGGCAGCTCCACTAGCTCGCTTCCACACGTTATATGATGTGATGTGCTTTTATACTTCGCTGTTTTCTATTTTGTACCTTGTCTACTGTTATACCGTAGTACTTCGTGCTGTTTATGCTTATTATGATGGTGATCATTTAATAATCATAGTTTTAGGAGGGAGGAGTGTGGTATAGCCTGCGGGCATGCAGGGCGGGGCATGATGATGGGAGGAGGGGTCGTCGTGGTCATTGTGTCTGCCAGGAATATAAGGAGTGCGCGCCGCCTGAGGCGTTGTAGTGATGCCGTAGTCGCCCGGCTTGTGAGTGTGCTGAGTACGTAATAAAGGAGAGCCGCGGGCAAAGTACGCCCGCGCTCGCGCTTGTGCAACACAGCCCGGCTCGACTGTTCCCCCGCTCGTGTCTGCCTGCCAAGCATCTCTGTCACGACACCACAGATGGTTCTTCTTATTTCCCACGCAGCATGATGTCTGCGGGTGGCATTATTTTCTGGGGGCAGGGTCGTGCCCCCTGTAGATGAGGGCAGGAATTTTGTAATTAGTTCACGGTGTTGGTTATAGCTCACCTGCTCTTCGCGAAGGACAGCACTGGATCTTTAACGTCCAGGGTGCTGGTGATGGCACCCATCGATGCCTCGCTCGGCCTGTGCAACACCAGGATGACAGTTTTTAGCTTGGCTGAGATTCAAACCCAGACTTGACAGCTCAGAGACCGGTGTACATACCTGTCGGCTATAGTGCCAGCTCGAATGAGAAGGAATGATTTCGGTGAGATTCACGATTTGATTTTATTGTCATAAATCTTTGTGTGTGTGACTGGTGGGTTTGTTTGTTTTTTTCAGGTTAAAAACTTGACTTTGAAATTCGATGAAAACGCCAAGCCCGAGTCACTTGCAAGTACGTTTGGAAAACGTCTCGTGTTTGAGTTAAAGAAACACTTGAAAACAATAGTGACGATTTTCACTGTCCTTTTATGCATTGTTGCTGTCATATGTTTGTACCTTATGTGGTGAAGCTTTCACAATACGTGGGAGACTAGGAACCGGTCACGTGTCGACCTTAAAAAGTTGAATAAGATCACGTGATTAAACATTGACTTGCACTCCTCTGCCATTTGTTCTGGATTTATTCATCTTATTTTTTTTAACTTGCTTTCTTTGACAGCTGATGCTTTCTCTTTCCGTGTACTCAATCTTTTCTTCTGAATGCAGGGGATCTCAGCTCATGGGATGGGGGGGGGGGTGGGGGGGATGATGATGAGGATGTACCCCAAAATGGGCAAAGAGGGGCAGACCACCAACAGGCACAGACAACTTAAATCAATGTGAAGCAGATAAAACTGCAGCAGAAAGGTTCGCCACATGCTTGGACTAGCCACACATCTGGGCGCTGGCTGAACGTACACACGCACACACGTTAGGATTATCCACATGCTGCATGAGCCACTTGATTAGACTGTAGCGATCATCCTGGCCAGCCATACACCTGGGCTAGCCAAGTGCTCACATTAACCACATATCTGGGCTATCCACGCACTCACACTAACCACACATCTGGGCGCTGGCTGAACGTACACACGCACACACGTTAGGATTATCCACATGCTGCATGAGCCACTTGATTAGACTGTAGCGATCATCCTGGCCAGCCATACACCTGGGCTAGCCAAGTGCTCACATTAACCACATATCTGGGCTATCCACGCACTCACACTAACCACACATCTGGGCGCTGGCTGAACGTACACACGCACACACGTTAGGATTATCCACATGCTGCATGAGCCACTTGATTAGACTGTAGCGATCATCCTGGCCAGCCATACACCTGGGCTAGCCAAGTGCTCACATTAACCACACATCTGTGCTATCCACGCACTCACACTAACCACAAATGTGGGATAGCTGCACGTTCGAGCAAGTCACATGATCGAGTCACTCTCAATCCAGAGATGCTGGAGTGGGGGGTCGGGGGGGGGCAGAAAGAGAGTGTAAGAGGTTTATAAAATGCATAATAATCCTTTGACTGCCGATTCCAATTTGTCCTACATTTAGTCAGTTGTCAGTGTGATCGTACACCGCACATATTCTGGCAGCGAATGACGCTACCTGACAAGCCTACAGCTGTCATCGAGATACATCGGATAGTGATAGCGCTTTGCAGGACTCTATTCCACGAGTTGATATCTATCTATAATTCCAGCAATCTCTGTGTGTTTGTCTGTCTGTCTGCGACTGCCGTTTCTCAACGACCGCCGGTCCGATCTCATTGAAACTTGCCAGGAATATTGCCGGGACCCGCGGATGTGCCTTTTCGAGGTTTGATATCGATCGGACGAGCGGTTCCCAAGTTACGGCCATTTATCTGTTGATCAATGACAAGACACGGTGCTATGACATCACGAATGACGTCACAATTAATGTTTATTTATTTATTCTTTTTTTTTTTTGCATGATCGACGGTCCGATCTGATTGAAACTTGCCAGGAATATTGCTGGGGACCCGCGGATGTGCCTTTTCGAGGTGAGAGAGAGAGAGAGAGAGAGAGAGAGAGAGAGAGAGAGAGAGAGAGAGAGAGAGAGAGAGAGAGAGAGAGAGAGAGAGAGAGATATATATATATATATATATATATATATATATATATATATATATATATATATATATATATATATATATATATATATATATATATATGCTGCACAATGCACATACTGGCACTCACCGACGGGCATGCTCCTACGGGCCCGTACTAGTGATTGATAATTCTCAGTATTGCGATTAATTAAAATGATCTTACCGTACGTGGACGTGATGACTTTTTGGGACCTTTTGGTGTGCAACAGCGACTGCAACACTTCTGTTTTGATCGTGACATCATGATCCATGTTTAATTCGTACAGCGTGTTTTAGTTCGACTTGTGGCCTCAATTTCTTCTTCAATTGTCCGATGTGGTGATGCGTGATGTTTTACCCTTTGAGGTCGACAAGTCGGTTTATTTGTTTCCTCAACGGTGACAAACTATATATATATATATATATATATATATATATATATATATATATATATATATATATATATATATATATATATATATATATATATATATATATATATATATATATATATATATATATATATACACCTGGGGTGTGTTCCATTATCAAGCAGCTTGCAATGGCTTGCCAAGCGGCTTGCTTGATTTAAAGCGCTCAAGCGAGAACTCCAACGGAACGGAGTGCTCGACGTCGCTTAACAGGCAACAGCATGGCGGTTTCCATGGAAACGATGTTGTCGTGGTACTCGAGCAAATACTGTCCGGGCCGTGGTTTTCAGTTTTACTCCATCCTCTTGTGACAACCTCCCAAAACGAAGTTCTTGTGGTCATATAATAGTGGTTGGAGAGTATGAGGAAGAGGGAAAGAAAGATCAATAAATCTGCCACTGGTAACATATGTAACCAAGCAAGTGCAACCTGGTGACCAAACCGACACCCATGACTTGCTGGCTCTGCTCGTGGGGAGGGTGACTGTGACACCTTGCCAGGACTAAAAGAACATCACCTGACAAAGGGCGGATAAGTTCCCTGCGGGAACCAACGGCCATCAAGCACCGAGATGGTGTCTCCTAAAAAACACCCAATGGGGGTAGGGAAACATATTTTTCTGCTTGGCCTCGTCACTGACTCCTGCACAATGGTCCTGTGAAGAGGTTTCCTTGTTTCAGGACGAGGTGAACATTTTGCCAGTTTTTCCTCTTCTTTTTCGAAGTCCACCTTCACAATTAGTGGCTCCAGCCTTTGTCTTGGGCGAATTTCGAAGAATATAAATAAATGGGAAGTCGGAGGAAGAGCTTATCGATGGAACCTCCCATTGTGTATTTTTGGGTGGGGGGTAGTAGTTTGCATGTTTGTAGATTACCTATAACTTTACCTATAACTTGTTGACAATTGTATACGCAATTTCCAGTTATTTCGGCCTGGATTCGGGATCAGCGGATGATCAATCATTTAATCACGATTAAAAAATTATTTTTTGATGATGCGGGAGATATCTTTATTAAAATCAGTGGAGGAAATATACACCATGTCTGATATTATTTTGGTCTTTCATGTCTCCGATGATGCCTTTATCTCCCGGCATGCATCATTCCCCATGACAAAAACCGGAAACAAAAAAAAAAAAAACAGAAACAAAACAAAAACGGAAGCAAAAGGGTCATAGCCAACGACACAGATTCACAATTGGCAGGGTATTGTGTTGTTTTTTTATCCCCCGCTGCGTGGCGGAAGGGGGATATTGTTATCACCCGGGTCATCCGTCCGTCCGGCCGGCTGGCTGGGCGTCAACATTTATAGCTGCAAGTGCGATAACTCATAAACTGTTCGCCATATCGATTTGAAATTTGGGTCACACATGTACCACCTGAAAAGGAAGAACCCTATTTATTTTGGGCATGCCCGGATCAAAGATGGCCGACTGGTGCGGCCATCTTGAAAAAAGTTTTTTGTAATAAATGGAAAACCGCTTATTTGATTTCAATTATTTTTCAATGGCGGGGGATTCCCCATCTCTGATGGTATATTTTTGTTGTTTCCTATCCTCTCGTGTGCACGCGTTAAGTAATATTCACAAGATAATATGGAATAGGCAAAGCCTAGAAGCGAACGTAGAATTCTTCTTACATTCGCTTCTGACTTTACATAAAACTTGTTCACAACTGTATACTTGCCAACGATACCTTGGTACATGAAAGCACCGCACAGCTGATGATTTTGACGCAATTTCCGGTTACTTCGGCCTGGATTCGGGATCAGCGATCAAATAATGTAAATCACGATGAAAAAATATTTTTTGATAATCCGGGAGATATCTTTATTAAAATTAACTTTGGGAAAAAAATAATTGAATAAATAAATAAATAAACGATCACTTCTGGTCAAGCATAAAAGAAAATAGAAGTTCCGGAAAGAGTTTCAAAATCACTCCCGGTAATGTTAAATACAAAATAAACACTTCCCGTCATGAAAAAAAATCACTTTCGGAAGTACAAAATTAACTTTTGGAAAAAAATAATTGAATAAATAAATAAACACTTCCGGTCATGATCTCCCGGCATGCATCATTCCCCATGACAAAAACCGGAAACAAAAAAAAACTAGAAGCAAAAAAAAAAAACGGAAGCAAAATGGTCATAGCCAACGACACGGATTCACAATTGGCAGGGTATTGTGTTGTTTTTGTTGTTTCCTATTCTCTCATGTGCACGCGTTAAGTAATATTCACAAGATAGAAATAAAACCCGATGGTGTTTATACACCGCACAGCGTTTAACAACAACCGGAAGCAAAAGGTCATAGCTAACGACACGGATTCCAAATAGCCAGGGGTATTGTGTTGTTGTTGTTTCCTATTCTCTCACGTGCACGCGTTAAGTATGAAGCTCACTGCGTTCGCTATTAATTGGACAAGTGGTTCCCAAGTTGTGGCCATTTATTTACCAACCAATGACAGGACACGGTGCTATGACATCACAATTGACGTCACAATTCTCCTCCCCCTTTTTTCTTTTTGCACGTACGACCACGCACGTATGGGCACGCACTAGTAAATCAAAGGATGAAATGCACGTTTCAATAATAACTAGTAATGGGCGCCCACAACCATCCTTGACCATGTTGTAGAACGTCGACCGAGGCCTTCACTCTTCTTCTTCCTCCAGCTCACGTTCTTACCTTTATTTGTTTTAAAATTCGTTTTCTCCGCAACCGCCTGAGCGATTGACGCGAAACTATCGACATAGGAGCACCAACCCATGGAGAACGTTATGATGAAGTTACACGTCGATGATTGGACGGAAAATACATCCGGCGTTCTAAAAAGCCCGTCACGTGTGCCAGCCTGGGTTTCACGCATCAGGAATAAACGGCCTCGACGTCACTTTAATCGGTCTTCACCAAATTACTAGTTTGGTATAATTAACGGAATGTAGGTAATTTGGTCACAGGAAATTTGGTCACGGGAAACTTGGTCATGGTAAAACGGTCACAAGGTAATTTGGTCACGGTAAAACGGTCATAAGGTAATTTGGTCACAGTAATTCGGTCACGAGGTAATTTGGTCACGGTAATTCGGTCACAAGGTAATTTGGTCACGAGGTAATTCGGTCACAAGGTAATTTGGTCACGGTAATTTGGTCACAAGGTAATTTGGTCACAGTAATTCGGTCACGAGGTAATTTGGTCACGGTAATTCGGTCACAAGGTAATTTGGTCACGGTATTATTATTCACTACATTTAAGGCCAGTAAGGCCCAAGAGCAGTAATAAACATTTTCATTTCATGGCTGGCGAATCTTGTTGGCATAATGACGTATTGACCAAGTTTACTGACTACTATAAAATGGAATCGGAATTTAAAAGTTGAAAGAGGCAGAATCGATTCCATTATCGTAGTCAGTAAACTTGGTCAATACGTCATTATGCCAACAAGATTCGCCGGCCATGAAATGAAAATGTTTATTACTGCTTTTGGGCCTTATTGGCCTTAAATGCAGTGAATAATAATACCTCGTGAATAATAATAATAATACCAAATTACCTCGTGACCGAATTACCGTGACCAAATTACCTTGTGACCGAATTACTGTGACCAAATTACCTCGTGACCGAATTACTGTAACCAAATTACCTCGTGACCGAATTACTGTGACCAAATTACCTTGACCGAATTACTGTAACCAAATTACCTTATGACCGAATTACCTTGTGACCAAATTACCATGACCAAATTACCTTGTGACTGAATTACCTTGTGACCGAATTACTGTGACGAAATTACCTTGTGACCGAATTCCCATGACCAAATTACCTCGTGACCGAATTACCTTGTGACCAAATTACCTTGTGACCAAATTACCTTGTGACCGTTTTACCATGACCAAGTTTCCTGTGACCAAATTACCATGACCAAATTACCTTGTGACCGAATTACCATGACCAAATTACCTCGTGACCGGATTACCTTGTGACCAAATTACCTTGTGACCGTTTTACCATGACCAAGTTTCCTGTGACCAAATTACCTTGTGACCGAATTACCATGACCAAATTACCTTGTGACCGTTTTACCGTGCCCAAGTTTCCCGTGACCAAGTTTCCTGTGACCAAATTACCGCGCCCCAATTAACGACTGGCTTGGAAAGCGATAGCAAGCTGCTTGCTAACGGAACACACGCTTATTTTATCGCAATTAAAACCTGACCCGTCTAGACGTGCATTTAATCTCTTGCAACGTAACAATTAACCCACAAAACCAAATCCAGGTTATTCGCACTCATATATGAGAATGAAAACGGAATACCGAAAAAAAAACCACACCGGAAACATTCCCAACCGGAAATGACGTTCATACATTCGTATTCCAGCTTACAGATTCACGGCGTGATTATTTAATTGTTTTACGGGGCTTCGTCGTTTTTTTTCTTCTTTTCTTTCCTTCTTAATATGAAAAAAATCTACTTTGAACAATTCAAATGACACGAGTTATATAAACGGGACCGTATTATGTTGCACTGGATTCACCCATCGTTTCGAGAAATATACATATCAAGGTCGATAAGAGGGAGAGTAGGAGGAGAAAGAGGGAGAGGAGGAGGGGGAAAGGAGAGGAGGAAAGAGGGAGAGGAGGGGGAAAGAGGGAGAGGAGGGGGAAAGAGGGAGAGGAGGGGGAAAGAGGGAGAGGAGGGGGAAAGAGGGAGAGGAGGGGGAAAGAGGGAGAGGAGGGGGAAAGAGGGAGAGGAGGGGGAAAGAGGGAGAGGAGGGGGAAAGAGGGAGAGGAGGGGAAAGAGGGAGAGGAGGGGGAAAGAGGGAGAGGAGGGGAAAGAGGGAGAGGAGGGGGAAAGAGGGAGAGGAGGGGGAAAGAGGGAGAGGAGGGGGAAAGAGGGAGAGGAGGAAAGAGGGAGAGAAGGGGGAAAGAGGGAGAGGAGGGAGAAAGAGGGAGAGGAGGAAAGAGAGAGAGGAGGAAAGAGGGAGAGGAGGGGGAAAGAGGGAGAGGAGGGGGAAAGAGGGAGAGGAGGGGGAAAGAGGGAGAGGAGGAGGGGGTAGTGATGAGATTGAGGAAAGCGGTTAATAAATTGGGATAAAGATTGGTGGAGACGTAATTTAACCTGAACATGTGTTCGGTGCTGGGGATGAGTGAGAACACCCCCACGGTGTCCTTCGTGAAGAGTAGGCGAGCTATCGCCGGCACTCTAACCCTAATTACAAAACGCCAGCCCTAACTTCCTGAGTCGTTAAGCAGGATTGTCGTCGCACACCGCACGTGATGACGATGACTACAACACGGCGTGTCTGTTTGTCTGTTCGCTTATACACTCAAAAACGTGTCGGCGGATCAGCACCAAATTTCGCACACGTGCCGGGGGTACCCAAGGTCAGGTCATCGCCATTAAATGATCGCCCCTCCCCCACTTACAACCTCGGCCTGAGCACGTGGCCCGCCGTACATTGTTTACTGACCCCTGCTGGAGGAGGGAGAACTACTCGTCGGGGAACAAATGGATTTCCCCCCCATGTCCCGGAAGGAGCGGCCGTTTCTCGTGTAACAAAATACTCATTCGCTTGAGTTGACGTGCCTGCTCCTCGAGCCGGAACGTGGGCGCACGAGCTCCTGATACCTCCGTACGGTCGACCGGGTCGAGTTGTCCACGCACGACGAGGCCTGCAAGGCCTCGGGCAAGTTCCATGGTGACGTCGGAGTGGGCGCGCGCTCGCGGAGCACGCTGAACGTCCCTCCTGCGGAGCGCGCGCGGATCGTCGGTTTCTCTTCCCTTGAGTCCTTGTCCTCCCTTCGTGGAGAAATGGCGCCAAAACGTAAATCCAACTTTCGACGTCATCAAAGTCTCGACGCCGGCCGGATGCGGCGACGTCGACGCAACGAGACCGCCGCTCGCAAGGAGCTCCGGCTCACGAAGGACCGCGACTACCACCGAGGGAACCGGCTGCTCGAAACCCCGGAGCAGCGCTTACAACGGCTCACCAGGGACCGCGACTACCACCGAGGGAGCCGCAAGCATGAGAGCCCCGAACAGCGCTTGCGACGTCTCACCAAGGACCGCGAGTCGCACCGAGAGAGCCGCCTGCGGGAGACCCCGGAGCAACGCGCACAACGTCTCGCGCAACACCGCAACTACCAGCGAGTGGTTCGGATGAATGAGAGGCTGCGATACCAGCTGTACAACATGGAGTTCCGGAAGTGATTATACACACTCGTCGTGAAACTTTCGCTTCACATACATTGTGTGCTCAGCACGTCGATGTCTGTTTGTCTGTCTGTGTGTGTTTGTCCGGATGTCTGGTCGCATCTCGGGATGGACACTCTGCCCGACATAGACACGCCGTGTATTGCTGTTGGTAACGGCGCTCGTGAAGGCGAGTGGTGGCCACGTGTCCACTCGGACACGGAATAAGAGTACAAGTGTTTTTGTTATTATTTATTAATTTTTGTACAATGGACGGGGCTCGTAACCTGAGAGTGAAGAAGAGAGTAGAGACGGTAGTGTGGAGGGAGCACGTCGATCACTCTGAGAGTAGTTGATGCACGGGCTTTCAGGATAGTCTAGGCCTCGGGGTCGCGCACTCGTCTCTGTGCTGTGTGGTGTGGTGTGTGTGGTGTCTGTGTGTGGTATATTGTCTGTGTGTCTGTGGTGTATGTCTGGTGGTGTATGTGTGTGGTGTGTGTGTGGTCTCTGTGCTGTGTGGTGTGGTGTGTGTGGTGTCTGGTGGTGTATGTGTGTGGTATATTGTCTGTGTGTCTGTGGTGTATGTCTGGTGGTGTATGTGTGTGGTGTGTGTGTGGTCTCTGTGCTGTGTGTGTGGTGTCTGTGGTGTGTGTCTGGTGGTGTGTGTGGTCTCTGTGCTGTGTGGTGTGGTGTGGTGTCTGTGGTGTGTGTCTGGTGGTGTATGTGTGTGGTATATTGTCTGTGTGTCTGTGGTGTATGTCTGGTGGTGTATGTGTGTGGTGTGTGTGTGGTCTCTGTGCTGTGTGTGTGGTGTCTGTGGTGTGTGTCTGGTGGTGTATGTGTGTGGTGTGTGTGTGGTCTCTGTGCTGTGTGTGTGGTGTCTGTGGTGTGTGTCTGGTGGTGTATGTGTGTGGTATATTGTCTGTGTGTCTGTGGTGTGTTTGTGTGCGCGCGCACAAACACACCACACACCACACACACACTGTCATTAGGTGGTAGGTCGTAAAGATCCCAAGGTGTCTTTTGACACCCTGAAGGAATTAAAAATTCCTCCCTCGACTACGGGTAGTAGGTTTTCTGTTTTTTCTTGGAGGCCTCTACGTTGTCAACACGATAAATAAACTGATTAGGAAGTTTGCATGTAACATGTAACATGTGATGAGCATTCTTCGGGTTACATACCAGGCAACTACCAGTGAATGCATCACATGGTGTTCTTGGAAAGGTAGTAACGGCGGCGGCTCGGTTTAAATTCGAGTTGGACAGGTATGTACCTGCAAGCATCGGGCCCGTAGGGTTGGTCGGACTGCAAGGTGGTAGTTTAGGTCTGGATGAGTGATTGTATCGATGGGTAGTGATGATTGTGGTGATGATGAGTGATTGTATCGGTGGGTAGTGAGTGAGTAATGATGTCCACAAGAGGGTCTCGTGTGAAAGTGAATGTGCTCTCGTTGTTTGTTCATTCCTCACCTTACAAGAAAACAACAGCCTGGTGGTGATTCTCCCCACCCCTTCAAATTCCCCAACTCTTCACGCTACCCCCCCTCCCCCCCCATCCGAACCCCAATTGTCCCCCACTCCCCACCCCCTCTCCATAGATACATTGAATGAATGTGGTGTTGATAAAACACAGGCATGACGGGCCAAATGACCTCCTCATGCGTCACACTGCAGTTCATCCTTGGGGGGGGTTCGAAGTGCACGACTACCACCACCCCAAGGTAGTCGTGTAGTTCGAGCGTTCGTTTTGGTTTCAGCCATTGCGAGTGTTTTTTTTTTTTTTAATGACAGCTTGCCAATTAAAATTTGTAAACGCTTTTCCTAATCGGTTTTGTTTTTAAAGTTCTGCCCAATTGTTTCATCCTTGATGTAAAATCCTTTTAAAGAACCAAACTCTGCTCGAGCTCCTCACCAGGAGTCAGTGTGTTTTTGGCCTCTGGACCATCCACTGAAGGGCACTTCTCACCAACGACGTTGAAGTCCGGTAACGATGGATAAAAGAGCAACGATTCACGTCTCGACATTCATGAAAATCAGTAAATTCGCCCTTTTTTTTTACATGAACAATCAACAACAAGCGTCACGGCAACGCTTGAGGCGAATCTGCAGATGTGAAATCGAAAATGCCCTTCGGGTGACTTCCTCCTCCATCCTCACGTCAAATCGTCTCTTTTTTTTTGCCAAAGTTCACTTCCTAATGTCGCAGCGAGTGTTGGCCTGCTGCTTGAGGTGCTGATGTTGCTGCTCCTATTTTAACATGATGTCGTGTAATTGTAACTCTACCGTGTTGTAGTATACTGTACGCCATGAACCAACCCCTCATGGATCGCAAATTGAAACAGACGACGTTGCCGTCTGACTATGTGTCTGACATGGGGGGTTCGGAAGGAGCGCCCATCGACTGGAAATACAAGATCCCGCACGTTGCCGGCTATCCTGCTTACGAGGACAAAGACCTCTTGTACCCAGGTACGTGTCCCTGGAGATCTTCACCGTGTGGTGGTGGTTGGTTTTTTTTTTGTGCCTTTTGTTACGGACTGTTACAGATAATTATTTATTTCAGCCATTGTTGTCACCTCACCGCTCTCTCTCTCTCAGGTTCATGTTGGCATGAAGCGATTGAACCGTTTAATTCCATAACCTGTTCAGTCGAGGTTTGATCGAAAATCTCTTCATTTATGTAAGAATGCGTGTATATACATATAGCCATAGCGCCATCTGTTGACGATGTGATATCGCTGTAAAACCTTCCGCAAGTGGCTTTAATTCAGCCTCGAAATCAGACGCGAGTCCAAGCTCCTCTTGTGTTGATCGGCGTCAATTCCAAAAGCCGTTTGTTTGAATCGGCCAATCGGATGAAATAATTTCGGTCACGTGCTCTATGATGATTGAAAAAATACAAAGCGGGCTTCTTCCTCTTTCGTGTGTACAGCACGCGCGGCTGCGAGTAACATCATTTGCTAGGGATGTGGCCGCCCTGTTTGTAGATCAGGGCAGGAATTTGTTTTGGGGTACCGGTGATGGCTCGCCTACTTTTCGGAAAGACACCATGGGATCTTTAATTGATGCCGGCAGGTGGTCGTTGTTCGTACGTTCTCAATGTGAGCTTGTTCCGAGTTTGTTGTGCAATTAACACCAATGGCGGTCGGCGTAACATCATTGGCAAAAAGTTGGCTTGAGATGGGAAACCAGAAGAAAGATAAACAAGGTGGTGCACCCAATGTAGCCTTTCTCCAGGCAGCCAAGAAGTTGACGGGGCCACATTTGAAAGCTTCACCTGCCGAAGCAGTCACCACAGCAGAAAATAGAACGGCACTCGGTTTGAGATGTACTTCCGCCGGGCTGAAAAGTGTACGATTTGTATCCCACCGATAGACCGGATCTGCTTTGTTCCCCATCCCTGCTGTTGTTCCTCTATTTTATCCCCAATCCCTGCTGTTGTTCCTCTATTTTGTCCCCCATCCCTGCTGTTGTTCCTCTATTGTGTCCCCCATCCCTGCTCTTCTTCTATTTTGTCCCCCCATCCCTGCTCTTCTTCTATTTTGTCCCCCCATCCCTGCTGTTGTCCCTCTTTTGTCCTCATCCCTGCTGTTTCTCTAATTTGTCCCCAAACCTTGCTGCTGTTCTTCTATTTTGTCCCCCATCCCTGCTGTTGTCGCTCTATTTGTTCCTCATCCCTGTTGTTGTCGCTCTATTTGTTCCTCATCTCTGCTGTTGTCCCTCTCTTGTTCGTCATCCCAGCTGTTGTCTCTTTTGTTTCATGTACCTGCAGTTGGTGTCTTCACCCCTCTTTCTGCTGTTCCTTTTGTTCTGTTGCCACCTTCCACATTCTCTTCAATCTCATTCTTCCCTCCACGTGTTCAAGACAGTTGTTCACCACCACTTCATATGATCTCCAATTCAAAGGCATGATCTATTCTACCCTTGTTAACCCCCATCCTCGGCCACCCAAGCCCACCTCCTTCCAGATTTCCAGTTTTTCTTCCCGAGAGTCTCCTGCGTCCATATTTACCCATTGTTTGTCCAGGTCTCCCTCTATTTTGTCCTCCAGCTCTGCTTTGGTGTCCCCCCCCCCCACCCTTCTGCTGTTCCTTTTGTTCTGCTTCCTGATGCGGTCAAGTGTTCTAGCTGTTCCACAAGTCTTGACTGTATACAAAAAATATACATGGTTAGTACCTTCCTGGTGAATTTGCAATTTTAAATCTGGCATACTGATGTAACTCGAAGCTCCGATTCCAGGGAAAAAAAATCGCAAAACTGTCCGTGAACAAAAGTCAGTTGGTGAAACCTTGCTCCCTCTGCCAGGAGAGGGACGGAGTTTGACTTGCACATAAATAAAGGGCTCGTACTGCTCACTCGTTCTTCATGTGTGTGTTTGTGTGTTTTTTGCAATGGACTGACATTAGGTTGTGTGCAGGTGACATTGATCCAATGGGTTTTCCTCACACTTCCCATGAGACCTTGGACAGCATGTCAATGAAAGAAGAACCATTCGATGGCACCCCTAAGGAGCTCAACAGTGACTCTCGTCCCTTAGACGGTAAGAAGAGTCTGGCACAGAACACAGCACTGCATTAGCTTCATTATGTTTGGAGGTAAAGTTAAAGAAAATATAATTGGAAAAAGTGATCATGCTGTATTAGAAATTGATTTCTCTTGTGAGTTTGTAGCTCGGGATATGAAACCTGATATGAAAACTGATATGAAACCATTGAGTGACAAGTGGCCTATTATTGATTGGTATCATGAGATAGCAGGGGAGAATGTGGAGGAGTCGTGTTGGTTTTTCAAAAGCACTATTGAAGCTTGTTTTGAAGTCTTGTTCCTAGGAGCATATCAAACCCCAAGATGAAGTCGAGGCCAAAATTGATGACTCAAGATAGAGTATTGGTGAAGAAAAAGCAGGGAGGAAATGCAACCGAATGTTTTAAAGAGGGGCTCCAAGAATTAAGAGGTCAGAAATGAACCAAGTAAATGTGGTCAGGAAGGCTTGTAAGTGTGATTAATTCACAGTTGCAGAAGAAACCAACACGAAATTCAGGATATGCTGCTGCTCCTCTCAACAATGGTTGGACGACCTAAGTATATAACCAGAGGTCAGGGTCGTCTCTCCAGGTGTATCCCCTGACTCTCCTTCATCCCCACATGTCTTAGTTGTTCAAGTCTCCCTCTATTTTGTCCCTCAAACCTGCTGTTGGTGAATTTCCTCCCCCCCCCCTCTACTGCTCTTTTCATTCTGCTGTGTCATGATCCATTCTGTTAATTCTAGCTCCTCTACGAGCCTCAACACCATTTACAAATACATATTGTTATGTGGGGGGGATCCATAGCTAGATTGTGGTAAAAAGAGTATGGTCCGTATGTCCACGTAGGTTAGATTACTCTTGTAACAGGGAAAATGTCAGAGCAAGTCGTATTGTAAAACATACACTGAGAAGGCAGTGAGTGTTAACTTTTTATGGCAGTGTTGGGTGGTAAGTTTGTTGTGTAAAACTTCACTTTCAGAGCACATGTTGCTGGTGAAAAAGCAGCGCAAGCTAATCCAATCTCATCTCAACTCTGCAAGTGTTATTTGCTTTCTAGTGTACACAGTATCATTCAGAGTACCCCACAAGTCCAAGTCTAAGGGTGGTAGATCAGGAGGACATGGTGGATACTCCACACTTCCTCTTCGTCCTTCCCATTAAATGAGTATTGACAACCTCTCGCAGCATGGTGGCAATGTGGGTGGTGGTGGTCCATATTATCTCGATGAATAAATGTCTGTGTCAGTGTGTCTCCTCCATAAACTCCAAAACCATAACACCTTGCAGCCTGAAACTTTGCATGCATACTAAGAAAGCTCAAAGGAAGTGCAAGAGTGAAAATTGGATGTTTGGGTTAATTAAAACACCCCTTCTGAAGATAATTGACGGCCTTATTTAATTATATCCTTCATCGGGCGATCCTCGGCCACCTCGCTCTCTGGGGTGTTAAGGCCTTTTTTGAGTAACCTCACTGGTGTCTGAAGCTGCCATGAATCACTGTATGTATCGCTTTTGTAAGTGCTATAGTTTTCAAATTTGGAGCTTGGAACGATTTCATGCATTATGAGATACAATTTTCCACGATCGACTCTCGTGGACCAATTAAAGTATTTCTTCAAAATATTATTTCGGTTTTGAGGATCGGATATCGTCGACTAAATAAGTCGAAATCTGATAATTTAAAGAAACAACGAGTCTTATAACTAACCTGATATACCTATTTACTTTAAGCAAGCAAGGCGATGTTCCCTCCTTTTCCATGGATACACAAAAAATGTGAAATTTCCAAAGCATTAAACTTTTTTTTCCTACTGTTTGGAGAATTATTGAGTAAACAAAAAAATGTAGGAATGTGCCAAAATTGACTAGCTTCATTGTGCTATATGATTTAATGCATTCACTACTAGACCTCATGCCTTGTCCCCTGATGGAATGCCAGTCCATAGCCTCTGCCAGATCTGTGTGTCTATTTTCAGAAGTTTCGCGAGGCGCTCTACAGAGTCGACAAGCAAATCTGGTTAAAAAAAAAAAAAAAAAAATCGGACGTTTAAAAAAAAAAAAAGTTGTAACATTTGCATGGACCCCGAACCGATGTACCACATGACGTGTGTACAAACAAGCAGGCAAGATGGCGGATTATCTACCCTGAACGAGTGGTTCAAGCTATAACACCCAATTTCCAAGCCGTTTTCTGTACTAACGTGTTTTATAAATTACCGAGCCAATTTTTTTTTTCCACCGATCACACGCAGCTTTTTAAAAAAGATTAATGTTTGTGAACATCTCCCTGAAACGTCGAAATAAATGCAACATTGTTTTTCGGTGAAAGCTACTCAAAGTTTCTGGGTTGCATATAGTTAGCACTGTAGTTGGTAATCACAATGACTCCAACCTGCTGATTCCCCCAAAATTGTCGATCGTATGTGTGTGTGTTTGTTGTTCATAAACATAACATATTCTCTCTGCTAACTCCCCTACCTCCATCTTCTCTCTGTCTCTGTCTCTGTCTCTCTCTCTCTCTCCCCCCCCCCTTTGTCCCATCCTTGCTCTACCCCCTCTCGATACAGTGCAGCAACCTCCTCTCACTCTCCCCTCTCCCCCCAACCCCCATCTCTCTCTGTCTCTGGGCATATCTGGACAGGAGTTTGTCTTCAGACTGTATTTATGATATGACCAGTAGAAAATGGATTTCAGACATTAATTTGTTTCCATCTTCATTATTATTCTATGCAGAATCATTTTGATGAGACAGTATGAATCGTAATTAACTCTCCACCGCACATCTGCCTTCCCTTCCTCTCACCTCATACTGTCTTTCCTTCCCCCTCCTCTCTCCTTTCCTTTCCCCTCCATCTCACTCTCTCCCTCTTCCTCCCTCTTTTTTTTCTCCCTCCTTTTATTCTCCCTCCCCCTTTTGTGTGTGTATATATGTATATATATATATATATGTATATGTATGTATATATGTATGTATATATGTATATATGTATATATGTATATATGTATATATATGTATATATGTATGTATATATGTATATATGTATATATGTATATATGTATATATATGTATATATGTATATATATATATATATATATATATATATATAATATGGAATGGGCAAAGCCTAGAACCGAACGTAAAATTCTTCTTGCATTCGATGCTGCAATTTCCTGTTACTTCGGCCTGGATTCAGGATCAGCGATCAAATAATGTAGATCACGATTAAAAATTATTTTTTGATGATGCGGGAGATATCTTTATTATAAATTAGGTAGACTTAAAACTGCTAGAGTATTTACTCTCCAGTTTTGTTGTTAATTTTTTTTAGTCATAAAGGTGTGATTGGGTATACTATAGATCAAATTAATTATTTGTGCATTTCTATAACCGTGATAACACTACTGCATATTACCTCAACATTACCTTCACAACAACTACACCGCCTAGAACAGGATCTCATCTGAAAAAAAAAAAATCCTCAACATTACCTTCACAACGACAACGACAACTACACCGCCTAGAACAGGATCTCATCTAAAAAAAAATAAATATTACCTTCACGACAACTACACCACCGAGAACAGGATCTCATCTAAAACAAGTGAAATCCTTCAATACAGCACGTGTGGTGAAGCAAATGAGTACACTAATGTTAAAATATGCAATTTATGCTTTTTCAGTTGAAAAACAATTAAAAAGCATACTTAATATTTAAAATGTAAAAATCTTGTTATTATTGTGATAAGCACCTTTTATATATAACAGAAGGAATGAAATCGTTCGATACAGCATGGCAGGAGGCCGCAAAAGAATGATGTAAAAAAAAAAAATAATGATCATAAAGTTAATGTACAGGCAAACAAATGATGAGTAAAATGTAAGCTTTGCTGATGAAAAGATGAAAGCAAAGCTAAAATATTTGTTGAGCAAAACATTGAAACATAGTGGTTACACCAACTACATAATATTAGTTATATTGTTATTGTATAAAATATAGACAAACACATTTTGAATTTAAGCATATTTAATTTTTGCATATTTTAAATGTACAGTACAAAGTTATGAAAATAATTCAAGATGTCCCTGGTTGAAAGAACCACTTATCACTTTGCCACCAATATCTGCCATAATTGTAAGTAAATTTCAAGTACTAATGCATGACGAAACACTTGTTTATGGCTAATATTAAAGAGAATGATGGCATAAGAAGAACTTAGCTTTCAGCGTTCGGCGCGAAATGCCATGGTGGGTGGAAATGGCGTCTTTCGTTCGTTCGTACATGAGAGGGGAGAGTTTCTTGGTTTTTTCCCGTCAAGCAATAAATTCAATGGTTTTCACATATATAACACATTAGTTTCACAAATTTCCATTGAAATACTCGGGTATTTCCGTCAATTGTCGCCATTTCCGTCTAGGTTACGGCCGTCATTGGCTCACTTGAGGCACGTGGGGGTGGGGGGGGGGAGACACTGGAGACTTTTCAAACTCGGTGCAATTGTATACAGCGCACCCGCTGTAAAAATAAATACTAGAAGCGAACGTAGAATTCTTCTTGCATTCGCTTCTGACTTTACCTATAACTTGTTCACAACTGTATACGCAATTTCCGGTTACTTCGGCCTGGATTCGTGATCAGCGATCAAATAATGTAAATCACGATGAAAAATTATTTTTTGATGATGCGGGAGATATCTTTATTAAAATCAGTGGAGGAAATATACACCATGTCTGATATTTGGGTCTTTCATGTCTCCGGCATGCATCA
>NC_140977.1:39319756-39382047 GCF_056783735.1 Eptatretus burgeri | reverse complement strand
GTCAAAAGTGGTCTACAAAGACGATTCGTTTTAAAGGGAGTCTGCTGTAAATTCATTAAATACGAGAGGACATGGACATGTTTTCCAGCGATGCTTCCTTCACAAGGTGCCCAGCGTCTACAGTCATATTCCTGCAAGAATCCCCATACTTGCTCATCACTTCAGGCCCATTGACAACGAAGAACCGCGCTTTCGTCTCAGCAGCAATCGCACGCGCAAGCAGAGTCTTTCCTGTGCCCGGAGGTCCGTGAAGAAGCACCCCACGTGGTGCTTCCAGCCCTGGGAATAAAATTTCATTCAAACTTTATTTTTGTACCGAAATGCCGGAATAATAGATTTTTAAAAAGTAATAACTATGGAGGGGGAAGAGAGGGTTGGGGGAGTCGTTGGTTTACCATATGTCTGGTAGAGGTCCGGTCGGGCGAGAGGTAGATGAATGAGTTCTCGAATCTCAGCCAACTGAGTCTCCAATCCACCCACAGACTCGTATGTGACCTTATTCGGAGAGTCAGGCTCGTCTTCTTTTGCGGCTCCCTTTTTGCCACTGCGCTTCCCTCTTGGCATAATCTCTAACACGGTGTTGGCATTCATCTGATAGAACGTTTGTGAGCAATTGCCCTTCTCATCACCTACGTTTATAAAGAAAGGAGTTCTGGTTAGCGTAGTGATCTCAGTATTTGATTTCCCTCAAGGATTCTGTGTTTAACTGCTCGCATCACAAGCCCTGCTGTCATTTCTACCAATTTCCTTCATGTGATATGTACGAAGCTCCTCTGCGAGTCTTAAAGCACATTTCTCAGAAAACATTCTTCTTCAACAAATGCAGCGAACATTCTCAGCGTTTTTGCACCTTCATACCGACCTGCAAGTTCATCTGCGAAGAAGGAAGACATCGGTAGGTTTTGCACGTTCATTGCCGCGAGCTTTTCAATCATTTCCCCAAAATCTTGGTCCGGTTCACGAGGCGCAAGGCAAAGCTTTTGCTCAAGGCCCGACACACTGAACACCTTCAATTCCACAGGACGGCCGTAGAAGGTGAAAGAAAGAAGACTTCCTGGAAGTAGCACCTTCCCCTCTGAAATAGATAAAAAGTTTATTCCTAGTTTTTTAAAAACAGAGAGAGTAATTGGGCCAATGAAAACATCATTATTATTATTTCACGTTTGCCGGCATCAAGTTCGGGAGAAAAGGCAAGGGAAGGGCAAATGTGAGATATTAAAAAGGGAAGAAGGTGGGGAGCGGTCTAATTTCACCATTTTGTGGGCAGCACAGTACGCGATAAGTAGACGGCAATACGATTAATCCGAGTGAGCAAACTGCTTACCATACGTGTGCAGTACATACTCGGAAAAGTCTGGGCTCCACAAATATTCGTCTTCCACGCTGTATATCACAAGGGGAGAAATTATAGCTGCAGTGAGACTCGTTTCATTTGCAGGTATCGAGGCTCATGTAAGAGTAGAATGACAAGGAGCGAAGGATTAACAGAAAAAAATGTGGCGAAAGAAGAGGTATCGCTTGGAGAATGGGAGAGAAAAGCTACCTCCGAGCGATGCCTTCAACACAAATAAATCAGACGTGAACACTTTTGCTCGAGCTGGCCACGGAAACCAAAATTAAAAAGGCCAAATTACGTTGAAGTACAACTACTCGGCAAGATAGTCGGGGTAAGTGAACCCAATACCACCTTCCCTTACTTGCACGAAAGGCGGACAGTATGAGCGGGCAGAATGGTACCGCTAAGGGGTCGTGCCTTCACTGCTTGTCCGACTTTGACTCCGAGGAGCCGCTGGGTATGTGGATGCAGACAAACTTTCCCTGAGGGAAGGCCACGGACAGGCCAAGCAACGCAAACCTGCAAATAGACCAGTAATGAGCATTTCATCAAGAACAAACAAAACTGCCTGGTGTTGGCTTAATGGTTATGGGGTGGGCTTTGGATCCTAGGGTCTTGAGGTCAAATCCAGCTGAGCTGTTGAAGTAATACCAGGTGGGGTTAACTCGGCCTGTCATCCTTCCGAGGTCGGCAAAATGAGTGCCAGCTTGCTGGTATACTGTGTCGGAGTGCCGACCCATCCAGGGTTGTGCTCGATAGCCAAGGAGACTGCTTTGGCAGCACCAACGCTCTGCACAGAGTATGGTCCCAATGGATGGATGGATGGATGGAAGGCAGTGCAAGATGGAGATTGGAATCTGTACAAAATTGCTTTATACAAGTTTTGGCCTGCTTGGGCTTCCCATCTGAGCATGTAGCTCACCATTGGGATGTCCAAGGTTCAAATCCACATATTGTGTTGATGTTTTTTTCCCCATCGTCTACGAATGTTCTTGTCATTCAAGTAAAAATGTACACTGTATCCAATGCGACGCCCTTACTCTTCCCAGAACGACGACACTGCAAAAGTAGAGGTCAGGGCAGAAAATCATCATACGACCACGGTGTTGGCACACAATGGCCTGCTCTTGCGGAAGACACACAATGCTAAATTTAACGTTCACCGAATGCTAGCACATGGGACAGACGGCTTAATGCTCTGCCAAAAGAGAGTGTATTCACTGATGCAACACCCTACATGAAAAGCACCAGGATGACAGTTTATAGTCAGGCTGGCATTCAAACTCAGACTACACAGAGCTCAGATGTGAGAGCGCGACATCCAAACTACCCTGTCAGACATGCATCACCGTACAAGGCTAAAATAATTAAATAACGCCTGATATTAAAACGTCACACAGAGAATTGTTATTTTCCCTCCCAAGGCTGGATGTGATGTTTTTAACTCGGAGATGTGTGAGCCCACTGTGCACACCCCGAAGGAGATGGTGCTGGTAAGTTAGCTCTCTCGAAGTCGAGCGTTCAAATGACATTCAAGGAGACCGTTTTTACAGCCACTTTTCCCTGCTGTGCAGGGGTTAGCTTTTCTTGAGGCAATGTTTTATGGCCGGATGCCCTTCCTGACGCCAACCCTGGTCGCCTCTTACGACACACAGGGATATGGTACACCTATTCTAACCGGGGCATACACCGGGACCAGTACACTGGTACTCATTTCGCCGACCTCGGAAGGATGACAGGCTGAGTCAACCCCCTGGTGTTAATTCAGCAGCCAACGGGGCTTGAACTCAGGACCTTAGGATCCCAAGCCGCCACCCTAACCACTAAGCCAACACCAGGGTGCATTCAAGGAGACCGAGGAGCCAAAGCCACAATGGGGATCGAGAAACTACCAACACCCAAAACCCAAAATACAATACTCAAAATGGAGCTCGTACATATCCCATATCGGTGTCCGTTGGGAATGGACAAAAGCAAGTCTCTTCAAGGAGGGATTGGTTAGACGGTTGGTTGCATCAGTGACACACACAGACATTAAAAAAATCAGTCTCAGAAATACCCACAGAAGAAAAAAATATATAAAGGGGAAAAAGAAAGAGACACCATGTGATCATCCATCATGCATCCATTGGGACCATATTCTGTGCATAGCGTTGGTGCTGCCTAAGCAGTCTCCTGTGCTATCGCGCACAATCCTGGACGGGTCGCCATTCCGACACAGGATACCAGCATGCTGGCACTCATTTTGCCGACATCGGAAGGATGACAGGCAGAGTCAACCCCACCTGGTGTTAACTCAACAGCCGAGGGGGATTTGAACTCAACATCCCAGAGCCTGGTGTTGGCTCAGTGATTAGGGTGGCGGCTTGAGATCCCAGGGTCCTGAGTTCAAGCCCCGTTGGCTGCTGAATTAACACCAGGGGGTTGACTCAGCCTGTCATCCTTCCGAGGTCGGCGAAATGAGTACCAGTTCCAGTGTGTGTACAGGTCGAGGGGCACTGCATCAGCGACATAGTCACGCTTCAAGAAATGATAGCTACCCCGGCAGCTAAGCTGCCATACGACCACCACCAGGATCCCAAGCCCACCACCATAACCATTAAACCAACACCAGGCTTATACCAGGTGATGAAGGCCGATTAGTGCAGCAGATAACTCCAGTGAGAGTGGAGGGGCAATGTTGCGAGTGTGGGGCCACAAGAGAGCCAAGTGAACAAGACAAACAAACAATGTCCTCCTCCCTCACATCCTGCTCACTGCTGCTGCTGCTGCTGCTCACAAGGCCTGGACATCCGATACTGAGGCCAGCACGCTGCATGCCGGAGATACTGAACAGCGCCAGCTCCTGTCGACAGGAAAACGGAAGATTTTCACCTACAAAGTACAAAACAAAGCGCACCTCGAGTACAATATCAGGAGAGCTTTAAAATGTATTCAGAATTCTCACAATGGACGCACACACATCGAGCTCAACGTCGTGATGCTCGTTGTTCCGCGAAATATCGCGATTTGCCAGCAACGTGCACAAACAAAGCACAAACAAACAACCGCCATGTGCTGGGTATGGATAACAGAAGAGAAAGAAGATCCAAGATGAACAGAAGTTTCGGTGCAAAGTACCTTTTTCTTGGAAATCCATAACCGTGAAGGTTAATTCCGTAC
Source organism: Eptatretus burgeri (assembly GCF_056783735.1). Lineage (NCBI taxonomy): Eukaryota > Metazoa > Chordata > Myxini > Myxiniformes > Myxinidae > Eptatretus > Eptatretus burgeri. The sequence goes on along the minus strand of NC_140977.1, from coordinate 39,377,549 downwards.
TCGCATCCTCCTCGTAGGCCTCATCAAGCCGAGTCCGCGACGAGTCAGGAGTTTTAAACGGAGAGCCGTCGTTCAAGTCGACGACTAGAGAGTCGGAGCTGGTTCCGCCGGCTGCACGTCCTGAACGGCGCCTGGTCTTCATGCCGACCCGACTTCAGCGATACACTTGGGCGCTCTCAACTGTTAACGTGCCACCGCGTCTCCAAAAACAAACACAAACAAACCTCCAACACGCTGCAACCTCACTTCCTGATAGTAGAGCCACACGTCACTTCCTGAAAGTGGAGCCACACGTCACTTCCTGAAAGTGGAGCCACCACATGCAAAAGTGACCAAGCGATTTTGTCTGGTGGTTTAGTATTATTTCTCACGATTACTTAGATATTTGTACGTTAGCAGATACTAACTAAAATGAGCGATATTAAAAAAAAAAACCGAACTTGATAACAAGAAGACCAGTTTAGCTTACGAAAACATTTGCAATACACCGACATCACTTTCGGGAATATTTTCGAGCGCGCCAGAAACGAATACTCTTACAGACTTGAATGTAATAATAAAAATTTTGTTTAAAGGAAAAAAAATGAACGGTGGTTGCGGAAATAACATTAAAAAGAGAAATCACACTTCCATTTGCCAAGCATTGCGGTTTTACGGCAGCTTTACGACAGTCGGTTGCTTTACGGCGCCGTGGATTGCACGTTCGATTCACGTGAAAGTGCGGAGATCCTTCCTCGCACGTGAATAACGATGAGTCGATGCTGGTTCCCGGCCTCACCCAACTGGTACCTGAGTAAAGCGGCGGATGTCAATGATGAGGGAATATTCGCTTTTTCCGCCAAAAAGCTCATTTTCCTGTTCGATGTCACTCAGCAGCCTCCGGTGGATCGAGGTACTGGGTCCCAGGAACCCGTGACTCCTCGGACTATCATGATTCATTAATTAATTAATGCTTTTCCACACGACGCGGAATCGGGAGAACGCAAGGAGTTTGTGGGATGGAAAGGTGGTGCTGCATCTCGGTGCACGCCGTCCTTCACTCCGTCAAGTTCGGCCGTGGAGGTTAAAATAACTCCCACGTGACCTTTCGACAAGCTCAGGTCATTGTGTGCTGGTGCCCCGGCCATGCATGATCCCAGGTTTCCGCTTGGCTTTGTAGAGTTAACTTGACGATGAGGTGGGAGTGTTGGGATGGGGATATAACACAGTCAGGATGGGCCAAAATGGCTCTCTGAGCTTCCTCCCATTAGATTACATAATCAGATGTAATGGTTGTGTTAGATTTGGCTGATAATACTGGAAGTTTTGTTTGCAATGCATTTGTATGGGCTTAGTTTGAACCTCAAACTACCCCTTCATCCTCTTCGTCATCCTCTTATTCGTCCTCCTCCTCTTATTCTTCCTCCTCCTCTTATTATTCCTCCTCTTATTCGTCCTCCTATTATTCGTCCTCTTCTTATTCGTCCTCTTCTTATTCGTCCTCCTCCTCTTATTCCTCATCCTCTTCCTCCTCTTCTTCCTCTAGGTTGTATTGCTGGGCACATGGACCGAGTCACAACTGTGGCATTAGGAGTCGGATTGAAGCCGGTGCTTGCCAGTGGAGGGGACGAGCACCGTGTATGCCTGTGGGACACAGAGTTGCGTACACTGGTTGGGGAGCACTCGCTGCACCAGGTGTAATTCCGTCTGCTCCTGCCGATGATTTTGATAACGATGGGATATTTCCTCAGGTCTTGCCTTCACGCAAGCCCGGATGCCCTTGTGATCAAGCATCGGTCCTGCCTAACCTTTCGCTGCTTTCCAGGCAGCTGTGACCTGTGTGCTCATCCCGTCAATTCCCGGCAATCCCCTCGTGATCTCGGCCGACGATCGTGGATTCATCATCAGCTGGAGGTTGGGTCAGGCTGGTCACGGTGACGTGCACTCGAAGCATTGTCCAGATGTAAAGCCGATAACGTGCCTGAGCTCGTGCCCACATCGGCCCACCATTATTGCCGTCGGGTAAGTATGACAAAAGTTTGGCGATACTGCGAAGATGATGTTTATTTTCCAGAATTTTCTGCACATCATGAAAGTACTTGGCCATGCAATGGTCTTCGTCCGTGTTTGAAAGTGGCGCAACAAGACATCGGTTAATGTTGAGAAAGGTCACAGAAGATAACAGGTCCATCACTGTCATGCTGTCACTCCCTCCACCATGTACATTTTGGTGCTTTCTGCAGATACCGAGATGGACTTGTTCTTGTATTGGACCTGCAAGCTCGTGCTGTAGTCGTTGCACGGTTACGAGGCCACGAGGATGATCTGCAGAGCATCGCTTGGAAGCCATACCCCGGAGAATCCTTTGGAGGTAGTTTTTAAACTCTCACTTTTTCTTCTTGTTATGAGCCGCACATAGGAATAACAGGGTTTGTGATCTTATTCCTCCATGACAACACTGTCCCCTGTTAACCTACGTGATGGGATGGCTCCTCAAACCTGTTGCATTTTTACCTCTGCCACCAAAGGTGGATGGAGGTTGTGTTTTCACCCTTTTTTTTGTCGATTTGTCTGCGAGCAGAACATATCAAATAGTTGTGGACGGAGTCAGACAAAACTTGGTGGACAGGTTTGGTGTATGACAAGGACAAAACGATTCGATTTTGCTGAAGATCCGGATGCGAGAAGTTTTAAGTGATTCTTCATCATTGAGAGATGGGGCCCAAAAACGATATATAGCACGATATCTCAAACTTATGGACGGATTCGGACAATACTTGGTGGACGAGTTTGTTATGTGATAAGAACAAGTCGATTACATTTTCGTTCAGGTCCGAATCCAGATCCGGCCCATCAGTGGCATACAAAACGTAAACTAATGAGCCTGGCGGCGGTGTGCGCTCCACCGAGTGCCCTTCTAGTTAACCTCCGCCATCGAAGATGGATGGAGGTTACTGTTTTTTCACCCCTGTCTGTTTTTTTTAATTTTATTTTATTTTATTTTATTTTTTTGTATACCTTGGTCGAGGCTCGTATGAGAGCAAACACACAACTCACAGCAAGGAGGCATGAGACAAGAGGGGCGGGAGTGGAAGGGACAAAACAGTGGGGAACAGACACATTAGGTGAACTGTGGAAGGGAGAGGGATGGGGATGGGACGGGGAACATGGCGAAGAGAAGATGGACGTTTCAGGGACTTTCAGGAAGGAAAGCAGGAGAAATGAAGGAAGTGGGCTTGGGTGGATTATCGGGGGTAGAAAAGATCGAGGATTTGGATGGGGGAAGATAAGAGGTGATGGTGAACAGCTGTTTTGAAAGCCTGGAGGGAAGAATGGGAAAGAATAGAGTGAGGAAGTTTATTCCAAAGGCGGGAAAAAAGAGGAATGAAAGAGTGAAGATGAGCAGTGATTCGTGATTTTGGTAGTTTTACCAGAAGGGGGTTGTTGGCGGACCTTGAGCGCCCTGTGGAAATGTGGTGGGGACAAATCTCAGAGAGAGCAGGGGGGCAAGGCTGGAGAGGAGTCGGTAGAAGACAGAAAGACCACCGACCAACCTGCGGTGATTGAGTGAGAGGCCCAAAGACTCAGCTTCATTGCGGGAGATGCCGATGATCTTAAATGCCCTGGTTTCGACAGCGTGAAGCCGAGAAAGGTGGGAGGCAGGAGCACCAGCCCAGAGGGAGAGCAGTACTCCATCAGGCTACGGACAAAAGCTTTGTAAGTAGTCAGGAGCTCAAGAGGGCCGAGGAAGGACTTAGCACGACGGAGGATTCCCAGTCGGCGACTGGCTTTTGAGGCGAGGTTGGAAATGTGACTTTCCCAGGAAAGGTCATGGCAGATAGTGAGACCCAGAAGCTTGAAAGAAAAGACTTCTTCCAGAGGATTGTTGAGAAAGTGGATGGGGGGTTTTGTAAACGGTCCTTTCGAAGAGACATAGTGAGAGTGTGAGATTTGTCTGGATTGAAAGACATGTTCCACGTGTTGGACCAGTTTGTGATTTTATCCAGATCTGCAGTGAGCGAAGAAGCTGCTGCTTGCCGGTCTGAGGGATGACAGATGGTACGGCAGAGGGTGGAGTCGTCGGCAAAGAGAAATAGAGGATTTTCCAGAGAGTCGGAGAGATCATTGATGAAAACCAGAAAAAGAACAGGGCCCAGAACGCTACCTTGAGGAACTCCAGCCTTCACAGGAAGAGGGGATGAAAGAACTCCATTTAGGGCCACACGTTGACTGCGACAGGAGAGGAAGTCTGCGAGCCATGAGTGGAGATGGCCTTGAATACCATGGGAAGAGAGTTTGGTGAGTAGTGCAGGGTGCCAGACTGTGTCAAAAGCACGTGATATGTCCAGGGATACGGCTCGGATTTCCTGTCTGGCATTGAGGACCTCCATCCATTTATGGGAGAGCAGAAGCAGCATATCTGTTTGTCAGCATATCAGCCCCTTGATCTGTTTGTTTGTGAACAGTATTACGGAAAAACTCCTGGACGGATTTCGACGAAATTTGGTGGAGGGATTAGGTATGGTCCAAGGATCATGCCATTAGATTTTGGACTTGGTCCAAAAAAAAAAAACTTCGAAAATTTTGCAACTTTTTTTCAAAAAAATTTCGATTTTATTTGAATTTTTTTTTTTTTTTTGCATTTCTACATGTTTTAACTGATTTCCAACCCACCCCCCCCAAAAATTTGTTAGAGAAAAAAAACCAATTTTGCAACTTTTTTTTCAAAAAAATTTCGATATTTTTTTTTTTTTTTTTGGCATTTCTACATGCGCATCGATCTAGTTTAGTTTATTCAATCGTGGTTCAGTAGAGTCTGATCCGTTTTGACCTACAATGAATAGGATATCGGGTTCACTTAAGTGACCCAGCAGTATTGGCGGCGGAGGATTTTGCACTCGACCAAGTGCTCCCCCTCGAGTTCATCATGCGAGTCCTCTTTAATCTCGTTTGTTTCTGTGGTGACCAGAGCTCATGGAAGAGCTTTTACCTGAACACCATTGTACGAACGTGGAAATTCTGTGACTTAGTGAATATATTTGTCTGAAGAATGAAAGGTCAACTCTTGATCTCTCTATCACAAGGAAACTACTTTGATAGTTATTCCTAACTTCTTGCCATCAAAAATGGGACTTAAAAAATTATTTCTTAGGCTGGATAAGAACACGACCAGGAGATAACAGCTTCTTCTTCTTCTGACAAAACCTTTAGGACTCGGCTCTTTTATAAACAGGATCCGGATCTCCTTAAATACTAAACACCTGTACACATCCTCACATTGACGGTGCCTTTTGAGAGCGTCTATCATGAACTTTTAAATATATTCGGACATTTGCTTTTAAGTTTCGAAAAGTTCACGTTACTATTTAAAGATTATTCCATTTAATGTATTGTAAATTCGTAAATACACTATTTTCTCTTCATGAACAACTATTGGCTCCATCAAGGCACGTGACGAAATATGGGAAATTGTTTTTTTTTTTTCTTCTTTTGGTGATATGAAGACAAAACCTTTAGGATGTGGCTCTTGGACACATTTGTCCTTGTTTTGTATGGGACAACAACCAATAACCATCCTTTTAAATTTACCAACCAAACACTTTATGTTCCCCACCCCTCCTACAATGTCGGAGACGGGGGATATTAAAATGAGCTCCGTCCGTCCAACCGATCATCCGTCCATGTACTTTTGTGTACGCAATATTTCAAAAACCGTTGAACATTTAGCTTTTATATTGCAGATATCAATTCCTCATGACATTATCTCAACCTGATTAGATGACTGCGGTGATTCGCTGAATTGTGTTGCCATGGCAACCATCTCAATGACGGCGGTGTTGCGTTGTGCACGCGATATTTCAAAAAACAATCAAGATTTAGCTTTCATGTTACACACATCTCTTCCTCATTCCACCCACAAGTCGAGGGACCTCGAGTATCAGCCCCTTGTTCTGTTTTGTATACAGTACCTCCAAAACCTGCGGTAAAGTCTAATGCTGTAAAAGCCTGTCTTACATGTTTGAAATCCACTTCATCGGGATCTTTCTTGATGAGCAATTGAAGGAGCAGCACTTTTATATTTCAGGAATGGGGTGATTACGAGGGGATCTGATAAAGATGTTAAAGATCATGAAGGGTACAGATAATGTGTTGAGTTTTTCAGCAGAACGGGCAGTGACAGGACCAGGGGGCAGAGGCTGAGAGTAAAGAAGAGCAGAATAATGACTGTCGTAACACAGGGATCTTTCACTCAGAGATTAGTTGATACATGGAATGGTCTCCTTAGAAAGGTAGTCACAGCAGAAATGGTAGATAGGTTTAAACTGGAATTAGATGGTTATCTCAAAGTATCGGGGATAGAGTGGTACATGGACATTGCCAGGACTGATCGGGATGATGATTGTATACCCGCTTGGTGATTCTGATGTCTGTGAGTGGGTCTCATTAAAAAGTGAGTGTGATGTCTATGTTTGTTCACTGCTCACCCTAAAACTGTCCACATTGATAAATCAATTAATAACTATCACCGCAGTGATGTCTGTGCATTCTCCACTGTTTTCCTCCCCCCGCCCCCTCCCCCTCCACACCTAGTGAAATGAAGTAAATACGTTGGTCGATTAAATTTATGGGTTTTGGATAAAGCAGAGGCAGAATGGGTCAAATGGGCTCTTTGCATGTTTTAATTGTTTTATGCAACAGAAATCTGTTGAATCAACTTGTGTTTTCTCACTTTGATCCTATAAAGTTAGACAAGTGAATGCAAAGAACCATATACATAACCATGAAAAAGACCATTTGATTATTCAAGCTTCCACGACAAAAAGGTTCCTTTGTAAACCCACGGTGGATTATTTCGCTACCTGGACGGTGAGCAATAGTTTGACTATGTGCACGTGATGTTTTGCCAGGAGATATTGAAGTTGAACCGAAGGCCTGTGCGGGAATGGGGGATGGTGCGCTGCTGGCAACTGGGAGTCGAGACCGCACGGTGCGCCTGTGGAGCCTCAGCAAGGAGAAATGTAAGTTTCCTTTTTGGGGGATTTTGTGTTGTGGTTCAGTTTATTATATATATATATATATATATATATATATATATATATATATATATATATATATATATATATATATATATATATATATATATATATATATATATATATATATATATATATATATATATCTTCTTTTGGCTGCTCCAGTTAGGGGTCGCCACAGCGAATCATCCGTATGATCCGCATAGTGATTTGGCACATGTTTTACGCCGGATGCCCTTCCTGACGCAACCCTGGTCGTCTCTTACGACACAGGGATATGGTACACCTATTTTAACCGGGTATACACCGGCCCAGTACACTGGTACTCATTTCGCCGACCTCGGAAGGATGACAGGCTGAGTCAACCCCCTGGTGTATTAATTCAGTGGCCCAACGGGGCTTGAACTCAGGACATTTTGGATCCCAAGCCGCTGCTCTAACCACTGCACCAACACCAGGCTTGTTTTTTTTTTTTTGTTTGTTTTTTTTAGAATAATATATATATATATATATATATATATATATATATATATATATATATATATATATATATATATATATATATATATATATATATATATATAAAACTGTCATGTATGTTCCCGAAATACAGCTATAAAGGTACACGATAGCGCAAAAATTTTCAGCCCACCTTACTCACCATTCTCCTACAGTGTGCAGTATCAAGTTTCGTTAAAATTGGGCAACGAAAAAAATTACTAAAAAATCAATTCCCGATTCAGTCAAGTCCTCTTTGGGAGAATTTGATCAATGCAGAAAACCTCAGTGGTATAGTTTGCTGGAGCTATCTTTTTTTCTTCTTTTTTTTTTAATGAGTTTTTTTTTATCAACCGCTGTCACAACGGGAACCCAATGGGTTCACAAGTCGTCTAGTATATATAATATTTTGCTTGGTGTTGGCTTCATAGCTATAGTGGTCGGTTTGGGATCCTAGAGTCCTGAGTTCAAATCCTGCTTGGCTGTTGAATTAATACCAGGTGGGGTTGACTCAGCCTGTCATCCTTCTGAGGTCGGCAAAATGAGTACCAGCTTGCTGGTATCCTGTTATCCCGTGTCAGAGTGGCGACCCGTCCAGGATTGTGCCCAATAACCAAGGAGACTGCTGAAGCAGTGCACAGAGTGCACTCAATGGATGCACTCAATGGATGGACATATATATATATATATATATATATATATAATATTTACATTGGAGGATGACTTTAGAGGTGAGGTTGAGGAAGAGATTGAGGGCTGAACCAAGGACCAGATGGTGGAAGCTGAAGGAGGAAGACTGTTGCGTGAAATTTAGGGAGGAGGTGAGACAGGCGTTGGATGGTGGTAAAGATGGGTGGGATGATTGGGCAACGACAGCAGAAGTGGTGAGGGAGATCGCTAGGAAGGTACTTGGTGTGACATCTGGACAGAGGAAGGAAGATAAGGAGACTTGGTGGTGGAACGAGGAAGTACAGGAAAGTATAAGGAAGAAGGGGTTGGCGAAAAAGGAAGTGGGATAGTCAGAGAGATGAAGAAAGTAGGCAGGAGTACAAGGAGTGGCGGCGAAAGACAAAAAGAGAGGTGGAAAAGGCATATGACGAGCTGTATGAGAAGTTGGATACAAAAGAAGGGGAAAAGGATTTATACCGATTGGCAAGACAGAGGGACCGAGCTGGGAAGGATATCCTGCAGGTTAGGGTGATAAAGGACGCAAATGGGAATGTGCTGACGAGTGAGGAGAGTGTGTTGAGAAGGTGGATGGAGTACTTTGAGGAGCTGATGAATGAAGAAAATGAGAGAGAGAGAAGGTTGGAAGAGGTGGAGATAGTGAATCTGGAAGTGGGGTGGATCAGTAAGGATGAAGTGAGGACTGCTATGAAGAAGAAGATGAAAAGTGGAAAGGCGGTTGGCCCAGATGGTATACCAGTGGAGGCATGGAAGTGCTTAGGAGAGATGGCAGTGGGGTTGTTAACCAGATTGTTTAATAAAGTCTTGGAAAGTGAGAGGATGCCGGAGGAGTGGAGATTAAGTGTACTGGTTCCGATTTTCAAGAATAAGGGTGATGTGCAGAGCTGTGGAAATTACAGAGGGATAAAGTTGTTAAGCCACACCATGAAGTTGTGGGAAAGAGTAGTGGAAGCTCGGTTGAGAGGAGAGGTGATGATCTGTGAGCAGCAATATGGGTTTATGCCAGGAAAGAGCACCACTGATGCGATGTTTGCTTTGAGAATGTTGATGGAGAAGTATAGGGAAGGCCAGAAGGAGTTACATTGTGTGTTTGTGGATTAGAGAAAGCTTTTGATAGGGTGCCAAGAGAGGAGTTGTGGCATTGTATGAGGAAGTCGGGAGTGGTGGAGAAGTATGTGAGGATCGTGCAGGATATGTACGAGGACAGTGTGACAGCGGTGAGGTGTGCGGTAGGAATGACGGACCGGTTTAAGGTTAAAGTGGGATTGCACCAAGGATCGACTCTGAGCCCTTTCCTGTTTGCAATGGTGATGGACAGGTTGACGGACGAGATCAGACTGGAGTCTCCATGGACTATGATGTTCGCGGATGACATCATGATCTGTAGGGAGAGTAGGGAGCAGGCTGAGGCGAGCCTCGAGCGGTGGAGGTACGCACTGGAGAGAAGGGGAATGTTAGTCAGTAGGAGTAAGACGGAGTACATGTGCGTAAATGAGAGGGAGGGTGGTGGTATGGTGCGGTTGCAAGGAGTTGAGCTGGGGAAGGTGGATGGGTTTAAATACTTGGGATCAACTGTCCAAAGTAACGGTGAGTGTGGGAGAGAAGTGAAAAAGAGAGTGCAGGCAGGATGGAGTCGGTGGAGAAGAGTTGCAGGAGTGATTTGAGACAGAAGGGTAGCTGCAAGAGTGAAGGGGAAAGTATATAAGACGGTAGTGAGACCAGCTATGTTGGATGGTTTGGAGGCGGTGGCGCTAACAAAAAGACAGGAAGCGGAGCTGGAGGTGGCAGAGTAAAAGATGCTGCGATTCTCGTTGGGAGTGACGAGGATGGACAGGATAAGGAATGAGTATATTAGAGGGACAGCACAGGTAGGACGGTTTGGAGACAAAGTGAGAGAGGCAAGATTGAGATGGTTTAGACATGTGCACAGGGGGGAAGCGGAGTATATCGGGAGAAGGATGTTGAAGCTGGAGCCGCCAGGCAGAAGGAGAAGAGGAAGGCCAAAGAAGAGGTTCATGGATACGGTGAGGGCGGACATGCGGGTGGTTGGAGTGTCAATGGAAGATGTGGAGGACAGAGCGAAATGGAGACGGTTGATCCGCTGTGGTGACCCCTAATGGGAGCTACCCAAGAGAAGAAGAAGAAGAAGAAGAGAAGATATATATAATGGAGGGAAAGTATTGTCATGTTTGTGGGGTAGATTGAGGAATTTCATAGCAAAGGTAGGATTGTATAGTTTAGTATGTTCCATGGATGGGCAAGACATTTCAATGTAAATTAAGTAGGGGAAACTGTCAGCCAAAGATTGTCACGTGTCACCACACCTGGGGGCGGGGGGGTTGTGTTAACTAGGTAGGGTTTAAGGCTAATTTCTCCCAGTATGTGATTTTCCTTCGTTTTTGCATTTACAAGTCAGCAATAAAATAATTGCATTCTTATAACAACAACAACAACAACAACAACAACAACAACAACAACAACAACAACAGAGCCAAACATTTCCGAGCAGGCAAAAAACCCTGCCTTTCTGGTTTCGTACCAGCAAACCACGCCCCTGAGGCTTATAATTGGTCGGTGTAACGTTGGCGAGAGAGCACGATCAAAGAGGAGATAGTTGAGACGGAGGATCTCGTGCTCTGGCTTCTCCTCGACATGGTGAAGAACGCTGTGCGATTCTCATGTTCGTGCTGGGTCGAAGTTGTTTGAATGCTAGAATAGGATGCTGGTCGTTGGCTGTTCGGCTGAGTCGTAAAGCGTGCACGTTTATGAGGAGAGAGAAGAATAAGGGGCGTCTCTCAGCGATAACTCAGCATTATCCCGTTCTACCATCGAGGAGGAAGGTGCCTGCCATTGTTGTGAGCAGACCCGGTGTGAACCTCGGGATTCGAGCGGAACGGTGTGGCAAGTTTGATTGTGAAAAGAGATGGCACGGTGGCTTCTGGTCCCTTAATGAAGGAACACCCTCCGTGCGAAGTACCTCACATATGTGATCGCAGAGAGCGGCTTGGTGCCATTTTGGGTGCGGTTTCTCGCACTGGCTACGCAGTTCGACTACCAGGCTCCCAAAAGATCATCTCTCGACACACAGCAAAGTGCCAGAATAAAGGGAGGATTTTCTTTTGTTTTATCTTTCTCTTTTAGTTTAGCGGCTAAGCCAGGATTTTCACCAGAATCGTTCAGTTTTTGCAGAAAGCATGAAACTTTGCACAGGGATACTACTACCCCTGGGGATCTTAAAAAAAAAATGGACCCCAAAAATCCGTGCCCCCTATTGGCCACCATCTTGATTATAAATACACAGATGCCAACCCTCCCGATTTCATCGGGAGGCTTCCGAAAATTCACCCAAACTCCCGCCCTTACGATCACTATCCTTATCCTCCCGAAATTTTGATATTTTTGCACTGTTCACTAATCAGAATGTACTAGTATGAGAATTGAATGAAAAGCATCGTCTGCTACGTATAGCATGTGGTAACTCCATAACGTTCGCTGCTACCAAATTGTACGTAAAAAATTGCAAATTAAAATGAGGAGCAGCGAAACATTGGGTCTGGATCTCGCTTATGCGATCATGCACTGAGATTTAATGCATGCGGTATGTGTGCAATACAGTGCATGCGGTATGTATGCACAGTGTATATGCATGCGATACGCTCACTGCATGCAGCTGGGCCCCGTACCAGCCCGGCGGTCGCGACCACCGTGCGGTGTTTAACAGCCGCTAGAGTTCTACGAGTCGCGCTGCAGCTGTGGAACATCGACTTCGAAGTTACCGATGCTTCAAGCCCTCGATGTTGATTACGAAATGGCAGAAAAGAAGCTTACGAAGACCAAGAAATGGTCTCAGAAGTACAAGACCGAATACAGTCTCCAATGCCCGTGTATTCGAAAGTCTGAAAGAGGAATTCATCATGCGTATTGTACAGTATGCAGCGTTGATATTTCAGTTGAGCACGGAGGTCGCGATGATATTCGGAAGCACGTTGGAAGCAAACGGCACACAGACATTGCAAAGGAGAGATCTTCGAGCACGAGTACCGGTACACTTCTGAATTATTTCACCAAACAAGGGACAAGCGAGGAAGAGGATGTTACCCGAGCGGAACTTCTCTTTAGTGGATTTATTGTGGAACATAACTTGCCCATATCAGTCTCAGATCATGCTGGACCCCTATTTCAAAAGATGTTTCCAGATTCAAAAGTTGCTTCAAAGTATGGATGTGCAAGAACAAAAACTTCAGCAATAATTGGTGAGTTGTCAAATGTTACTGCTTCATCTATTGCCGATATTGCTAGACCAGCTCCATTTAGCCTAGCTACAGACGGTAGCAATGACAGTGGTGAGGCCCAGCTATATCCTGTCCTGATTTCGTACTATGACAACAGTGCTGGGATTGTGAAGCAAGGTTTGCTAAGTTTGCCTGCGTGCAAACAAGATTCCACTGGAGAAAACATTTTCAAACTGCTTGATCATGAGTTCAGTGACAGGAAAATTCCGTGGGGAAATTGTGTTTCCTTCTGTGCTGATAATGCCTCTGTCATGGTGGGCAAGCACAAAGGAGTCGCTGCTTATATCCACAAACAAAATCCAGAGTGCTACATCATGGGATGCCCTTGCCATATGATGCACAATACGGCCAAGAAGGCGGCTCAGGCCTTACCCATTGAATTAGATGACTTTCTCATCGATATTTACTACTACTTGGACAAAAGTAGTAAACGCGTCAAAGGAGTGAAAGCACTGCAAGAACTCTGTGATGCCCCGACACACAAGATTCTGAAGCATGTCGCAACAAGGTGGCTGTCCCTTGGTCAGTGCCTAGACAGGCTGATTGAACAGTGGGAGCCACTTCGCCTCTTCTTCAAAGAAGAAGTACGAAGAAAAATGCAACCAACTGTAGCCAAGACTCTAACAACGAGCAACAAGGACGGCACTGTATCTACTGCCAGTACTGGCACTGCAGGATCAAGCACTAGTGGAGCAGCATTCACCACTACCACTGCAGTATCTGCTGCGAAGAAGACAGCAGGGACAGCACCAAAACCAATGCTGAGAGCAGGTAGCATCACCGGCCCTTCATCACGTTCATCTTCAAAGCAGATCCCTTCAGAGTCGAGAAAGACTGTGATAGTCCCATCTACAGGCAAAGAAGGACCCAAGTTAAGTTCTGCTTTTGCCAAATCACTTGATAGAAGCTCAGCAAAACCTTAGAATCAGAGGTCTTCTTCCTTGGCTGCACCTACCTCAAGCTCTCTCCTCAAACGTAAAATTGGATCTGGTACTACGAGTCTGACCTCTTCTGCTGGCAGTAAACGCAAGTGTGATCTCCCTGCGGCTAAGTGTACTACGAGTTCTACAACTAAAAGCGCATCTTCCTCAAACACTGTGCAGGAATCTAGAGAAAAACGTGTCAACAGGATGTTCTTGTGTCCACAAACAAAACTCTATTGTTTCTTCCTTCGATATGCTAACAAGCTTTTTGAGAAGGGGAATCTTCTGCTCCAAAGAGACGAACCCTGTATTCATCTCCTGCACGGAGAATTGAATGGTCTTCTGAAAGATATCTTCGTACGGTTTTTGAAACCATCGGTGTCATCGGTTCCTCTGGTAAATGTACCCTTCTCTGACAGAAATCATCAGAAGAATGATGAGGACCTCATGATTGGGAACGATGCCAAACTGTATATAAGGGAACAAAGGAGTCTCAAGAAATCCACCTTCACTCTGAGTGAGTCAGACATCCAAGGTTTCTTCAGTGCAGTTCGCTCATATTATGTGAAAGCCTGCAATTACATCTTCAAAACCTGGCCGCTAGATGATGAATTAGCCAAGCATGCTCAGGTGCTGGATGTTAAGCTACACCAAGAAGTGGGGTTTGACTGTGTGGAGTTTTTCATCAAGAAATTCCCCTGTCTGTTCAGTGGCGGTGATAGTGACATAGACAGTCTTGAGAGTGAATTCGCTCACTACCAGGCAGACGCCTCCATAGCTACAATTGCTACTGAGACAGTGAGAGTGGATGAGCAGTGGCATCGGATTTCACAGCTCACAGATCCCTGCACTGGTGCCAAGAAGTATCCTAATTTGAGCAAAGTGATGAAGGGAATCTTGGTCATTCCTCATTCGAACGCATCATGTGAGCGGGCACTCAGTCTTGTACGGAAGAATCAGACTGAATTTCGTCCCAATTTGAGTGTCAAAACCCTGGAAGCTCTCTTAATTGAAAAACTAGCTCATAGCACCCCTTGCTACCAGAGAGAATACAGCAAAGACATAATCAGAAGGGCTAAAAGAGCCACACAGCTGTCACTCAGCAAAGCTGCCATGGAAAAAGCAAGCAGCAGTAGTACCAGCCAGTAAGGTAAGAAAAATATTGCTTCTTTTGTGCTTTTTGTTAATCTTTGATTGTCCCCTAACTTACTAATATTAACATACATGTAACATTAAAAAGTGCACAATTTTCCCCTTTTTTTGTTCAAAAAGTGGGAATTCTTAACATGTTAAATGCTCCAAAATAGGGCTCAGAGGACACTAGAGAGCGTCTAGAACCCCAGAGCTTCCAGGGCCCTAAGGCGGGCCCTGGACCCCGCCGCAAGGGTCGAGCGCTCCGCGCTCGAGATGTGCGCTTAGCGCACATTATTTGGTGTCGGTTGCAAATCCTCCCTAATTCTGATTTCCAAAAGTTGGCATCTCTGTAAATATGGCCACCAAAATATGGCATTTCGTCTTATATTTGTTGTATTATACTGCTCTAAACACAGGATATGATGTGTCTATATAATATTTGTTCATTTCTTATTCTTTGTTTCATGCCTTTGTTGTGAGAAAATTGGCATCTCAAGGCATATGGCACAAATTTAGCATTGAAATAAGTGAAAACATTGAGATAACATTACTAAATAAAAGTTCTTTATTTTCAGATTGCAATGACATGGTGTGACTGATGGAGAAACAGTTCCAGCTCGTTAAACCAAGTGATGTAGCTGAAGTCCAGAGGCCACCAATGGACTGGACCTTGTGCATTCTTTGTCGGAGGACAACATCCAAATCACTTTCACAGCCCTGGCGAGGACGAGGACGAGGTCATGTCGAAGGGACTGGAACAGGTTTTCAATCATTTGAAACAAACGTAGTGAAATTCAAAGAACTTGGCATAATTCCCTTGAACGTATGCCCTGATGCCTATGTTTAGGGATCCGTCGCATTCCTTTGCCATGATCATGCACTGTATGAAGACAAACAAATCAGCGACCCAGCTTCTTAATCCAGGACAGATCCCGGTATTGACAATGCGATTGACAATTGACAACCAGCCTCTATATGTGATAGGAAAGCAAATCCAATGGAAGTTGCCAGAGTTGTATGGTGAGGACAAGTATGTGGTAATGCTTGGCCCTCTCCACATTGAAATGGCTGGCCTGAAAATGATTGGGAATCTCCTTGAGGGGAGTGGCTGGTGTAATGCTATTGCACAAGCAGAAGTTGCCAGTGAAGGAACAGCTGCTAGCTTCATTCCTGCGTCACATGTGGCTCAGACCAGGAGGGCTCACTCATCAAGTCACTGCTGCATCTCTCTACATTCTTCAAAGACGAGCGTTTATGAAGGACAAATAAAATTCTGATACCAATGATCGTGTTTCTGAAGTGGCTTTTACAGCGTGGTGTGAGGAGATGTGTCTTGGCCATCCCATGTTCAGATTTTGGAGCTTGGTACTTGATCTTGAGTTAACATTGCTTGCTTTCATTAGAGCACTTCAGACGTGTGATTTCGAGTTATACACAGAGTCCTTGGCTAAATTGGCCCCATGGTTCTTTGCAATGGATCATGTACACTATGCTAGATGGGTTGCTGTGCACCTACGTGACATGACCACTCTTCACCAAAGATGTCCAGATGTTTATGAGCAGTTCATGCGTGGTGCCTTTACTTCAAGTAAAACAGGACATTCATTCTCTGCCATAGGACTTGACCAAGCCCATCAACATCTGAATGCACGTGTGAAAGGTGATGGGGGTGCCATCGGCCTCACCGAAAACTCTGGTGCCCTACGTAGATGGATGGTGGCTGGCCCTCAGTTGTCAGCCATAATAGCTGAATTTGAAGAACATTTTGATCCCAATGATGGTAACGATGCTGATGACAAGCATCACGAACAAACCCATAGTTCTCAGAAATCCTTTTTTAAAGATGTTTGTGGTCTTGTCTCTCCCTTAGAAGAATTAGGAAATCCATTTCTTGATCGTAGTAAGGATTTGCTTACATTACACACCCAGGAAAGGATGCCGATGACTGTTGGATAGTTTCAACAACAGCAGAAAAGCAGTACAGCACTTTCGTTGAGGACAGGCTCTTAAAAAATGAAACGCCAGTCAGTGCACCAATATCAAGGAACACATTTCCACTATTCAGTCAACCGAATAAGGCGGCCCAATCGAAGGATAAACAGAAAATCTCTGAACTCAAGAGTGACTGTTCTTTGTTTGCTCGATTGTACATAGGTAGCCAGTCAAGAGAAGGAAATCTAGAGGAATTTTTCAAGCACGAGAATCAGAAATTTCCACCATCATTATCTACAGCAGGGAAACTTAGGCAAGGAAAGAAATCTGATCATCTCAGATGTCTTCAATCTAGCAGAAAATCAGCCTACTTGAATACGCCAACTGCTGAAGTAAGAATACTTGATGGTGCTGCAGTGGTGAACTTTCTGCCAGTTAGAGAATCCAGGACCTTTGGGGAATATGCCAGGGAGGTATTTGTACCATATGTAGTTTCAGAGCTCGAAAGGTGTCTTCGAGTCTATTGTTTGGGATGTTTATCGGAGAAACACTTTGAAGCTTGCAGCAAGAGAAAATAGAGGGACAGGGGCTTGTAGACGTGCGTCTCCAAATGTGAAGCTGCCAGGCAATTGGAAAAAACTTCCTTAGCAATGATGACGACAAGGATGAACTCTTCCAGTTCCTAGGTGCTGAGAGACAGAGAGAGAGAGAGACAGAGACAGAGACAGAGACAGAGAGACACAAAGTCAAAGTCAAAGGACACTGGTGACAGGGCTACCATATCCACTGTTCATGAGTCGGTTGTCAGCTCTAATGTGAACCACAACTGGGATGGACTATAGTCTTGCTCACATGAGGAGGCTGACACCAGGATTCTACTTCATGTGAAAGATGCCCTGAATTCTGGTTTTAAAGATGTGATGATCAGGCCCGTTGACACGGACGTTGTTGTTTTGCCTGTGGCTCATTTTCAGAACTTGGAAAACCTTGAAAAACAATGGATAGCGTTTGGAACAGGAAAGGAATTCCAATACATTCCCGTGCATGAGATAGCAACAGCAATTTGCCCTCAAATGGCAAAAGGTTTGCCCTTTTTTCATGCTTTCTCAGGATGTGACACGACATCCTCCTTTGCAAATAATGGCAAGAAGTCTGCGTGGAATACCTGGCATGCGTGGCTAGAGATCACTGAGTGTTTTGAATTCTTGTCATCACCAGTGTCACCAATTCTACCGGAGTATATCATGGAAAAACTTGAACGCTTTGTTGTGCTCCTGTACTGTCGTACCAGTGATGATGTTAATATGAACACTGCAAGAATGACACTGTTTTCCAGAATGTCAATAACCCTTAATAACATTCCGCCTACAAAGGCAGCCCTCGAGGAGCACACAAGGAGATCAGTATATCAAGCCAGACATATCTGGGGACAATGCCTTGAACAGCTGCCAACAGTTCCCAGTCCGTCTGACTGGAGCTGGGAGACCGATCAGGACAATTTCAGGCCTAAGTGGACAGTTCTACCTATTGCCAAGAAAGCTTGCCTCGAGCTTATTGCATGCAAGTGTACTACGTCCTGCAGAGGGAACTGCAAATGTTATAGAACAAATTCCACAATAAAGCCAGTTTGCACTGCCCTGTGCAAATGTGGTGGCACTTGTTATTAAGTATAACTGTCTTCACAGGAAAATTAAGGTAACTGCATCATCGTTGACAATGAGAAGCCAGAAAAACCTATATCGGTGGCATGGTTGTGATTTTTCTGCCACTAGGGGGCATCTATAGGGGTTCATTTAATTAATCTCTGGCATCCTTGACCAGGTGTCGAGGTTTGTTCCTAAAATGATCTAGGTATGGTCTGAAATGAATGATAGATTCAGGAGTTGTTTGCATTAAACTGATATATGGAATATTGACCTTTTTCACTTTCTTACCCATATTGGAATCAAGTATGAGATAATCAGACATACCTCTTACTGCATGGTATTTGATGCATCTGATGCCCTTGAAAAAGATGCCGTCTGGTTGATTGACACTGGAAACATTGGAATTGCTGTTTGAATTATGTTTCTCTCATGATTAACAACGGAGATATTCAATATTTTCCGATTTGGTGGCCGCCATCTTGAATTTCAAAATGGCCGACATCAGGTTTGCATGGAAATGACTTAAATGAGTTCCTTGATCCTGAAAATGTAGGGTTAGACCTTTAAAATAACTTTCGTATCTGGTTTCATTTTGAAGTTATAACAAAAAGTCAAATTAAAATGGCAGCCATATTTAAAGTCAAGATGGCCGCCACTAGGGGGTACGGACTTTTGGGGTCCATTTTTTTTTTAACGATCACTAGGGGTAGTAGTATCCCTGTGCAAAGTTTCATGCTTTCTGCAAAAACTGAAAGATTCTGGTGCTTAGCCGCTGTACGAGTTTGTCTGTTTTTGTGTCTGCGTGAAGACATCTCAAATGTAGGCTTTAGTTCCTGCACGTTTCATTACCTCATGTTTTGATTTATTTTTGTTCTCATGCTTTGATGTATTTCCATTATAAATATTTGATTGATGTTCATTAGACCTTCATTTGTAAGATCTATTATGATTGTCTATTCATTGTGGGTTCAAGTATAAACCCTTATACTTCGGTCCTGGTGAATGCCTCTGATATATGTTCCGCCGTCTTCCGTCCAGCGCACGCCATAATCTCGAAGGATTATTGCTGTTCGCCTCCAAGGGAAATTGTTCGGCTTACGATCCAGGTCGGTGTTAACCGTCCCATCCACCACAACTGGGTCAAGGGTGGGACATTAACTTCACCGACGTGGACACGACAGTATTGTTGCGAATTCGCGCCCGCCGGCGTGCGATCGGCCGCTAGACTCAAATGGCGGCCGCCTCACCCACCGGAACGGACAATTCTGTCGTGACCCTCTTGGAACAACGCTGGGAGCTAGTCACGGGTGGGGGTTTAACCCCACCACGACCGTGCCAATTGCCCACCCGCGCAGGATAGGGTTGCTTGCCAAATTCGATCTACCGAAGTACCTGCGCGGATGGTCGACCGGGCGATCGTACCTCACCGCAGGCCGACTCCGGACACGAACCGCTTAAGCGGTCCATTCCGTGCTATCGGGATAACTGAGCGGTGTTATCAACGGCCTCGACGGTTCCGATTTAATTATCGGGCATTTTAAGCCCACTACGAACCCTTTTACGTGAAGCAGGATGGAGGGTCCATAAAGAAAAGACGAAGCGAAACGGGAAAACAGTTTACCCAATGCACATTTATTACGCGACACACGGAAAGCACACATATACAGCCAAACAGTCAGAATGCACCTATATCAGGAAAACAAAAGAAACAACGACGCAGAGTTACAACCGAATACGCGTACACACGGCAACACTTACACAGCTCTACTTTACAAGACACGGCGCCGACACACATTTACTCAAAAGCAAAGGAAAGAAGCCACCCTCATAGACAAGGGGGCAGACGGGCCTGTAGGCCAATATGTGCACAGGACCTGAAGGAGCGGCCAGGTCCGCGAGACCGGGTGGGTCCTACCCGCGTCCTCGTGGCGCGTTGGCGGCGAGCCGCAGACGTGGCCGCGTGGCTGTGCCCCGACTCCTTGCTCCTTCGCGGGTTTCGTTGGCACGACGTTTGGAGTGGGGTGGGAACGGGGCCCCCTTGGTTGCACTATCTCAGTGCGGTGGAAAAGGGGGAATTGTTGATGCTCTGGGGGAGGGAGAATGGCTGGCTGGCTTAGGCCCCGTGACGAACGATCTCCCACCGCGACCTCGTCGCCGACCGCCGTCCTTCTCGCCTCGGACCCGAGCTCCTTGGCCTCTTCCCCCAACTCTCCTCAGCCGACTGCAGAACCCAACTCGATGCCTTCGCCACCCGACTCCACTCTGCCACACTCCGCCCGATGACTCTCTTACCAAAACTCTCACTCTCTGCCAAAACTCTCTGCTCTCTAAACCTCTCTGCCACCAAAACTGACTCTGCTACGATTTGCCTTGCGCTCGGCGTTTTTATAGACCGGCAGGAGAACCAATATGCAAATTTCCGGATCAGGATGAGCTCAGGGGCGGAGCCACGCTCGCCCATTGGACGGAGGAAAAGTGGGCGTGAACCTCCCCTGATCCTATAATTTGCATATTTCGATTTCACATGGACGCGCCTGGAGGTGGGGCCAAGCTGCTCCGCGCTTGCTGATTGGACGGATCAGAAGTGGGCGTGCAGCATTCTTGATCCGAATTCTCCCTCGGAAAGGCCGCAATTTGCACTCACGGCTCGGTGCGTATCTTGAACGAGCCCAAGACAGCCCGACGCTCAGTGTTCACAGATGGTGCGGGAATGGCAGTAGAAGGAGAGAGGTGAGGGTGGTGGAGGGTTTATCGGTGGTGGTTTGATGGTTATGGCGGTTGAGATGTGGTTGGTTCAAAATAAAGATAGAACAGAAAAACGGCTATCTCAAAGCGTCGCAGCCCGAATGAATCGCATAAATTCCCTCTAAACAACGGGTTTGGGGCTAACTACACATGTGCTTTGAGTTATCTCACCTACGGGACCTGAATGGTGGTTTGCGAATTTCCACAGCCGTAACAGTATGTTTGTATGTTGTGGTATGCTTCATCTACTCTTCCTAGAAAATTTGACATCACGTAGGAGGTTGAAACTTTCAGGGATTACTCAGGGCATACTGAAGGTGTCCTTCCTGAAGTTTCATTTGATACCATCAAGTTTTGAAAAAATTGAACCCACGTGGTGTGTCGGCAATAGGGTGGGCAATGCAAGGCTGGTCTGCCTCAATCCTCCCAATTTTTTTTTTCTTTGCTGTCAAGACGCTTTGGGGGCCATTAAACGTTCACATGTTCAGGTGTACTCAAAAACACAAGAAACTTTATTAATTATCTGACAAAATGCAAAAAAAAAACAACAACAAATCATTGTATATCTTTTAATTTGGTTGTCGTAAAATAAATTAAACCAGAACGAGGCTTTGTGGACAGCCTGTACTTTGTTCATAAGCCTGAAACTATCTCCATACCTAATCCATGGTAAGTTTACTCTCTCAAATGTTTTGAATAAATCAACAAGTTGGTTAAACTAATTTTACTCTTCTTTTCTTGAAGTAGCAGTTGCCAAGGGACGGCACGCACATTGATGAATCACCGTGCCTGTGAAACACCGGGATGACAGTCTTTAGCTGAGTCGAGATTTGAAGCCCAACTTGACGGCTCGACAGTTCTCCTGCAACATCCTCCCACCCCCCTCCTGGCTACAAACAACAACTAAATGCAATATTTATTTTCCAGTAGAAATATGTGAATTAAAAACGAGCATGGTGTTGAGCACTATTCAAGAGAAACAAGGAATAAATACGAGTTCCCTTACAAATATCAACGCAGGAGGACATTAGGTCCATCAAACCTGTTCAATGATTGCCAACCTAGGGTTGTTTGTCCGTGCTCTGTCCTTTCTAAACGCAGATCGTCAAGCGAGGAAGTAGCACGTACCATTTTTTTTTTAAAGTCTGGTATGACTCGGCTGGGGGTTTGAACCACAGACCTCCCAGACTCAAAGTGGACACTAACTATTACGTCACTTAGTCTGGTTTCATTTCTCATTTAGCGGCATGGTATTTATGTTTTGCATTGTTCGGGGTTGATGTAGCAACCAAACATCTCAAAGATTTGGTTTGCGATTTGTATTCTCGAGTAAGAAATCTCATTCGCATGTTTGCCAGGCATTGCTACACTGAAGCTCCCCTTCCTGAAACGACGTGGAAAGCCTGTGAACCAGGAAGCATCATCATTCCAGCGAGAAAGGATTTGGACATCCGTTTACTGGTGTCGGAACTCTCCAACAACTTTAATCAGCAGTTCTTTTGGGTGTGTATGTGTCATTTACTAAAAAGGAGAAGTGTCCGTCATGCTTTATCCAAATGCATTCCTGCTTTCAAAGAACAACAAAAATGGTACTTTTGGAAAACTAATAATTGATTTACTTCTTGGAAAAATATTAACTAGAAGGGCACTCGATCAAGCGCATACCTCCGCCACGTAATACTTGATCCACGAGAACATATCAGGCCCAATACATTTTTGAAACTTCATGCTATACAGTACTACATCGTTTTTGCCCCCCCCCCCTCTCTCAATGATGAAGAATCACTTTAATTATTAAATTATTCTCGTATCCAGATTCGGATCTTCACTAAAATTGAATCAATTCATCCTTTTCTCACACCCAACTTGCCCACCAAATTTTATTTGAATCCATCCACAACTTTTTGAGATATCCTGCGCACACACACACACACACACACACACACACACACACACACACACACACACACACACACACACACACACACACACACACACACACACACACACACGGGTGAAAACATAACCTCCTTCCACATTCGGTGCCGGAGGTAAATATATAATAGTATATGGAAGGAGGGCACAAACAACAACAACCACAGCTATGACAGCAACAACAACAGAACGAGAACGGCACTCGGTAGAGCGCATGCCTCCGCCAGGCTAAGCAGTTTAAGTTTTGTATCCCACTGATAGGCTGGATCTGGATCCAGACCTGAACCAAAATGTAATCAGCTTGTTCTTGTCACCTACCCAACTCATCCGCCAAGTTTTGTCCGAATCCGTCCACATTCGGTGGCGGAGGTAATAACAACTACGTGTTGATGAAGTATCCTTTTTTTTCACGTGTTTCACTTCATTTTACATCTTCAGTGAGATCCACACACAGACATGCAATATGTTGTCTTTTGATTAAATCCGTCAGCGAAGCGACTGGTATGCACGGCCAGTGTACTGTATTTCTTCTTTAACGTCATCACTGAATGAGGGCAAAGATTGTCCGCCGCTTTGTTAATGTGCTTGTCATTTGGTTTGATGGTAATGCATGGAGGTGCTTTGCACCATCCATCTGCATGTGACGTAAAAAATACATTTTGTGAAATCGCTGAAGGCATAATAGTGGAGATTGCTTTGCTCAAGTCGGTAGTTAAGCGGACAAAGGTATTTATGAAGTTGATTGTGCAACGGGGTGGTACAGAGGTAGCGTACTTATCTTTGGGGTGACAGGACTTTTGGGATTTTTGTTGGGGGGGGGAGGGGGTCTAGAATCTTGGCTCATGGAAGGGCGAGGAGACAGACGGCTAAAAGGCAACGTAATGACCGTGGGGAACAAAGTAGGATCGCCCTTGCAATTGTTACGAATTATGAAATGGTAAACTTTTGACCCTGCCAACCCCCACATCCATCCCGTGTGCTTCATCCGTTCATCGTGTTAACCTCCATCCCCCAGACATCCCTTTAAAAATCGAGTTCCCTTCCAAGTAACTTCAGTGCATGAGGCCCATCAAGCCTGCACAATGATTGACAACCAATGGTTTTGCTCATTTTCTGTTGCTGTGTCAATCAAGGAAGCAGTCTTTGTCTTTGGGATGACTCGGCCAGGGTTCAGAGCACCGACGGACTTCCCAGACTCAGAGTGCACTCTCTAACCATGACACCACCGAGTGTGCTTGTTTTATCTTCTCGATTTGCCTCTCAAAACTGATTGCATGCATTCTACAATTATTTGGTCCATAACTATAATTTGCCATTTTGTTTTGAGTGATGTGCAAATGCATTGTGATAATACCGGAGGATCTACATACAATCCTCTCTCACCATCAGTCTTACCTTATTTAAAATAAATTAATAAGAGAGTAAGCTTGTCAAAATTTACACCAGTAATTGTATTGATGGTCAGCGGCAGCTCAGCTTTTGCTTTGCCCAGCTCTCCTCACTGCCCCCACCCTCTTCCCAATCACACAGAGGGGAGTTGCTACAGTGGGATCTAAGTGCAGATGGAAAGTTTACAAGCACCATCCTTGGAGGAGCTGCTGCAGATGGACAGCAACACACGCGTGTCGTCTTTGGTCTCGTTGGTTTTCAAGCTGAGCCAGCTCGTGAGCTGTTGCTCTCTACGTCTATGGACCGCGATGTGAGATTGTTTCAGAGCTACGAGGCTTACCCATTACTTGTGTTGGTACTTTTGACTTTTTGTGATCAATCTCAATTACTCGTTCATGCAGATTCGTTGCTGGGACTTGCTCAAACCTGCCTGTCTCTGGACCCTACCATCATTGGGAGGGTTTGTTTATGCGCTGACCATCTCGCCAGTGGATCCCGGCTGCCTGGCAGTTGGAGTCGGCGATTGCACCGTGCGCGTCTGGGACACACTGGCTCCGCAGGACGCTCTGTGTGTGCGCTCACTCTGGCAGGGAATTCGGAGCAAGGTCACTGCGGTACGCATTGCAAACCCCTATAGAGTCCAAGGTTCTCCTCTCGTTTAGGCCTTTTTCATTTTTAACATCGAAGATCACCAACGTCAGAAATACCAGACACCCTCCAGTAAACTGATTTTTCAATTTTTAAAAAAAAATTTTGCATTATTTTTATTTGATGTTAAAATTGGTTGCTCATAAAGTGTAATCTTCAATTTTTATCTATTTATTCCTCCTTGTTGCAACAATAGTAACGAGGGGTTAAAAGTGGTTTCACACAAATGGTCTATTCGTATCGGTATATTGAACTTTAAAGATATCATCAAATGTTGTTATCCCATGCACACGAATCAAAAAGTGGGGTTAAGCAATTGGTTCACTTTGTTTGTGTCTGTCTGTCTGTCTCCAAAAGTCGGTTTATGAAAGAGGAACAACTTAATTTTTATTGAATGTTTGTTTTATTTTGAACATTAATTGGAAAATAAACCTGTAGTTTAGCAATACTTTGGCTCTTAATTTATCCTGATCGCACATGCGCAGAGAGTAGAGGAGAAGATTGGGACCATACTCGGTCCAGAGCGTTGGTGCTGCTTAAGCAGTCTCCGTGGCTATTGGGTACAATCTTGGATGGGTTGCCACTCCGACACAGTATACCAGCATGCTGGCACTTATTTTTCCGACCTCGGAAGGATGACAGGCCGAGTTAACCCCACCTGGTATTAATTCAACAGCTGAGCGGGATTTGAACTCAGGACCACCCAAACCATTAAGCCAACACCAGCCTTGCAGAGAGGAGTGAGATAAAAATTCTTGTCTGCCTGTCTGACAGTCAAGCAAAATTGAAAATCATTCCAAAGAGGAAACTTACTGTTTTTAAGGACATCATAGATGGCACAAACAACAGGCATGAAGAACTAATGTAATGTGTTCAATAAGGTGGTGCATCAATGGCAGTAAACTTCAAAAAAAAATTCTGTAACCTTTAAAATCTTAATTTTATTTCAATTTTATCATATACTCAAACACTATAGAACACAAATCGCTTTTTGGCACTTTCAAAAACCTTCCGTTTTGCAGTACTTGGACAAAAAATTACTGTGTTTTACGTCATCTCCACCAAAAAAGCGTTTTACATCAAAAAGAGGGGTAAGGGAATGAGTAAGGTGGACACAGAGGAAGGATGTTGTCGAGATTCTACGTATATTATATTTTTATTTTTATAAATTTCAGAGTAATATGTATATATTAAGTAATCATTTTTGTGGGAATTTCTCTTTGTCGACCTGTTAACCAATACTCGTCGTCATGCAATTCCTGCTTTTTGTTTAAAACTGAGCCTCATGGCAGAGAGGTGACAGAGGGGTAAAAGACAATCTGCTGACAGTGGGGTCACAAGCAGCGGAATGAACGAACAGAGGAAGAGAAGGAGATGCAGCACTAGACCGGAACAAGGCCCGCAAGAGCAGATGTCCTGGACAATAACTCGCTAGCCCCTTACAAAAACACATGCAAATGCACTCGAGCAACGTGAATACATTACATCAACTAGAATGGCATTCGGTAGAGTGCATACCTCCACCAGGCGGAGCGTGCGCGCGCGCGCGCACACACACACGCACACGCACGCACGCACGCACGCACACACACACACACACACACACACACACACACACACACACACACACACACACACACACACACACACACACACACACACCAAAACTGAGGTCACTGATATGAAGTAAATCCCCTGTTCAGAATCACTGTGAATCTTATCTATCTCGTCTTATTCATTCACATGGGAACACGCGACAGACACGGCACAAGGTTCATCAGATAGATTAGAGAATGTAACCTAAGCCATGGGTAATGATGTTTTTTATTGTCATACTCGGCTTTCACCACATAGACACGTGGGACATGAGCAAGGATGAGGGAGTCGAGTGGACAAAGGAGGCAAAAAAAAATATTTTGTGTCGCAGATTGTGACCACAGTGTGGTCATCCTTGTTAAAGTAATGTTGACAAAGTCCTGTGAACTCTGTTTACCTGTTATTTCCTCAAATAAAACGATTGTTCCTGTTGGTAATCTTTACAGCTTGCTTGGCATCCAAACCGTGAGGGATGCTTGGCCTTTGGTACCGACGATGGAAAGGTCGGCATCTACGACGTGGTCTCGAATAGGTTTGTTGCTTCAGTTTTTTATACTTTGCATGACCATGCAACGTTGGATCATCCTTTCACTCTGATGTTTAAAGTTTAATCTGTTTTTATGTTTTTTGCGACAACACTGTTCTCCTGCATCAGGCCACCACGGATATCGAACACCTATCATAAGCGAACAGTGTACGCACTGAGTTGGGGTCCAGCTCTGCATTCTGACACCACAGGTGTGGTCATGCACTCACAAACTTGCCCTTTCCTTGTTCCCAGTCTTGCGGGTAACATGATCCCCACTTCACCCAGATCTATGTTCTCACAACATCAGTATGTATCGAAGTTCCTCTGGTTTTATACCTGGGGGGGTGGGGGGTTATAGCTCGCTGGTGATGTAATGTTGGCAAGTGAACTCGTGTTGTATGCAGGGGATTCACAATGGATTGCATTGTACAGTTGTGGGGGAGATGGAGTGGTGATCATGCACAACCCACAACAACTCAAATCAGATGGCATAAACCTTAACAATCTCATCCAGGATGCTTGTGACTTGAAGGTATGCATTTGTGCACCCGTTTGTTGTTCACACCTGAGCCTGAAGTTGTCTGCCTGTAAATCCTCCCACACCCTGCATATCTTGGTTTGGTGTTTCTCGGTGTGAAAATGCCACATTTTTTATTTGGTTTGTGGCCCTTTGGGAGGTGCTACGCTCCCATTTTTATAGGTAGTCCCCCTCCCAAATTCCCTGATGGCGTTGAGAGTCAGTTTGTGAACAGGTACCATATGTGTACTGAAATTAATTTTTTGTTAAATATATTTGGAAAAAGAAAATACTGTACAATATTTTCATGTTCTCTTTACTCGCCATATTGTGTGCATTTTGGGGGCCATCTACATAATATGGATGCAAGAAGGAAAATTGAAAAATAGAAAAAAGATGGGGAATGGAGAGGAGGGTTGGGAGCATAGTGGAGAAAGGAAGAGGTGGGAAAGGTTGTAGAGAACCCATAACAGTATGCAAGTGAGGTTGTTGGGGGTGTTCCAGTGGCATTCCATCCATCCATCCATCCATCCATCCATTGGGACCATACTCTGTGTAGAGCGTTGGTGCTGCCTAAGCAGTCTCCTTGGATATTGGACACAATCCTGGATGGGTTTCCACTGCGACAGAGTGGCATTCCAATCGGCAGGTAGGCCTCTTGGTGCCTATCTCATCTTGGGCCAGATTTCTAAGCAGCCACCAGAATCAAAACCACACCACGAAGGATGATTATGCCTGGTGTTGGCTTATTGGTAAGGGTGGTGGGCTTGGGATCCTTGGATTCTGAGTTTAAATCCCACTTATCTGTTGAATTAATACCAGGTGAGGTTGACTGCCTGTCATCCTTCCAAGGTCGGCAAAATGAGTGCCAGCTTGCTGGTATCCTGTCAGAGTGGCGACCCGTCCAGGATTGTGCCCATTAGCTAAGGAGACTGCATAGGCAGCACCAACACTCTGCACAGGGTATGGTCCCAGTGGAAGGATGGATGGTTGTAAGTGCCATTGATAATAAATCATTCTCGTACCATCGGTATTTTCCTTCACTTCTCCAAGGCTTTTGATACCATCAATCATAACATTCTTCTGCATACATTATCGTACTATGGAATGAGAGGCAAGGCCTTGGAGTGGACGCAGTGACGCGCTGCACTGGCGCATGCTCCCATACCTGACCTAACCTGACCATGGAGTGGTTTGAGCACGACCTTACAAATAGAAAACAGTTTGCTATGTTAAATAATTGTGAATCGAGCCATAAACTGGTCACATGTAGAGTCCCACAGGGCTCGATATCAGGGCCTCTGTTGTTCATAACTTATATTAATGATTTCTTTCAATCCTCCAATGTATTGTCATTCATATTGTTTGCTGACTATTCAAATCTCTTTTGCTCACCCAGATCTATACATTCTAGTTGAAACAGTCAATACTCAACTAAAAGGTGTGTTTGATTGGATAACGGCTGATAAGCTCTCATTGAATTTAAATAAAACCAACTACATGGTTTTTAGTAACACAATTTCCATGCTTCTGGAATCCATTCTTATTCACAAAAAATGTTTGTTTAAAGTAGCAAGACCACCACATTTCTTGGTGTTGTAATTGATGAAAATTTGTCATGGACAATGCATGTGAATAACTTCTGCAAAACTATTTCTAGAAGTGCTGGCATCATCAAAAAGTAAAAAAAAAAAAAAAATCCGCAAAATTAATACTTCTCATTATATTCTACTCTGATCTTGTCAAAACTGAATTATTGTTTACTTGCTTGGAGAAATTCCTTAAAGTTGTAGATCGATAAGATTTTAATGATTTAAAACTGAGTTGTGAGATTTATTTGCAACAAAGGCTCTCGATCTCAAACAATTTATATCTTGAAAACAAAATTTAAAAGATAAACGAATTGTACATGTATCGGTTGGGAATCCTTATGTTCCAGCTAGATAGACAATTACCAAATAACTTTGTGCAATTGTTTACCAAAAATGATCAAGTCCATGGTTACGATACAAGACAAACCAGGAGGCTCTACATCCCACAAGTTAGAACAAATTCTGTAAAGTAAACGTTAGTTTTTGCGGAATCCAAATTTTGGAATTCATTCGACTTGAACCTGAAATCAACTCCTGGCCCTTATTCATTTAAACGTAAATTGAAATTAGTACGATTGAATAAATATGGAGTTGACACATAGATAATCTTAGTCTGTTCACCAGTGTTCGAAGTAAGATAATTTCATGATTATGGTGAAATTTATACGAGTATTTACTGGAGCTCTAGCCATCTCAGTCTCTCTCTGTCTCTCTCTCTCTCTCTTTCTGTCTCTCTGTCTCTTCTCCCCATTCCCCATCTTTCTCCCTCTTCTTTTGCCTGTATTTCTTCTTCTTCTTTTTCCTGTATTTCTTCTTTCACTCTAAATCTGTGTTGTTCCAATAAGTCCAAGTGTATGTCATACATGTATGTATTTCACTTACATGTATGAAATGGGGTTCTATATAATACAAGCCTGGCTTTTATCATGGACTCCTCCACAACACTTCACATTCATATTCCTTTTGTCTAAGTTGCTCATTTTGTATTTTATTGATGATCGTGGAAATAAACTTGAACTTGAACTCGAACTTAGTCAATACCAATCTAACGGTGGATTCAAAGTATCTGCAAGAAGCAATATTTCACACAAAAGAAAAACTTAAACAGTGTGACAACTGCAGTGTGGGGAAAGCGCAAGTATAATTAAATCAAATTGCTGTCAAACCAAAAAGGCTCAGAAGTTTCGACAATTCAGGCACAGCGTGGCCTTGGTCAAGGACTCAATCGGCCGTACATGTTCAGCTTTTAAATATGCTCTCACAGAACTGCAAAAAAATTAGTTAAAAAAAACCAAACAAACCACAAGACAATGCGACGTACCATCAATGAAAACTACCTGTGGCTGAAACGCTGGACTTTCTGAGTTTTAGTAATTTTTGACAAAACCTCAAGGTTGGTCGTGCTTGATGTTGTCCACACCACGATTTTGCCACCTCTTGCAATTTGGAATTTTCCAAACGACAAACTGCTCTTCAATGTCAAAAGTTAAGACTATTGCATTGGGAGAATCATGATTATTGCATGTTGAAATGAAACCTGTCTGACAAGCCTCTCAGATTAGCAAACAAACTTGCAAGCGAAGACAAAAAATATTAGACTTCTATGGTATCTATGACGTATTTTTAGCCCATCCGCCAAGCAGTGGAGACGTGGTTTTGCAATCGTGTGTGTGCGTGTCGAGGTCATAACTTTTTCACTATTTCAGGTTTTGTCATCAAATTTCTAACACATCCTTATTATGAGAAAAGGGAGAAGACGAATTAATAATTGGGTCAAACTGGCGGAGGGCAAAGTCCCAGTAAATACAAATAGACCTTATTAGCCCAAATGCCGTGAAGCACGAGACGGTCGGGTTTTGTAACCGCTTCCGTGTTTCTTTATTTACCATTACCTGCATATTTACCTGGGATTCAATAGCGGAGTGGGGTTTGAACTCGGGATCCTAGGATCCCAAGCCCACCACCCTAACCATGAAGCCAACACAACACCAGGCATACTTACAACCCTTTATCGACGAATGTTCGTAAAGCATGTGTGGTGTTGTGTTTCTTACGGAAACCAAACTGTGAATTACACGGAGCATTAGATACACTCAGAAAATTAATCACTCGAATATACGTAATTTTTTTCAAGAAGTTTAGAGAAAATTGTTAAACATGAAATTGGCCGGTAATTGCATGCCTCATGAGAGTCGCCCTTTTTAGGAAGAGGAACAATTTTGGCGATTTTTTTTTTTTTTTTTTGTCAGGTACAACTCCAGAGGTGAGAGGCAAATGAAATATATGTGTTAAAGGAACTATTATTTCAGGAAATATATGTTTAACCAGGCCATTATTCATTCCATCATGACCTGTGCTCTTTTTGTTTTTGAAATTAATTACAATGCCCTTAATTTCAGCTGCATGAGTTATAGAAATAAATTATGAATTTATTTTGGGATACTTATCCAAAAAATTGGACTGCACATCTTGAAGCTCACCTGGATCAAGAGCAAGTCACTCAAACCCCCCGCAAACCCCTCCCCCTCGACCCTGATTTTTTTTTCTTATTCTTTTTAATGCCGTGAACAAACTTTGGTACTTCACTGGTGATGAAGGTTGTGGTCAAGTTTCATGGAAATTGTGTGTGTAGTTTTGGAGAAGAAAGCAAATACCTTTTGGGGAGGGGGGGTCAAACGCCCCCCCCCAGACCCCCTTAATAAGCGCAGATTTTGATGTGGTCGATAAATTGGTACATCATGGGTGATGAATGTTGTGGTCAAATTTCATCGAAATTGTGTGTGTAGTTTCGGAGGAGAGGAAATACTTATTTTTTTGGGGGGGGGGTTAACCCCCCCTCCGTAGACCCCCTTATTGAGTGCAGATTTTGATGCAGTCAATACACCTTCGTTAGGCATTAGATATGAAGCTTGTGGCCAAGTTTCATCAAAATCGTCTGTTTGGTTCCAGCAACAATGACTGAAGTGTGTACGGACTGACTCACTCTCTCACCGACGGACACTGCTCGATCGTATAAGCTCACCTGAGTGAAGTCCAGGTGAGCTTAAAATCAGTAAAACTTCTGTCTGGAACGGGAATACTTTTGGCTAAATTTTGTCCAATATCTACAAAATAATAATCAAAATATTGGACAATAACACTTTTATCCTCAAGTTGAACATTATTTAACTGAAGTATCTTTCTTACTTTTATTCATAACTCCATTTATGATTTTCTAAGTGCCCTTAATATCATTTTTATTGTCATGTATCTGCTCAGAGAAATGATCTCTTTTTACTTTTCTTAAAAGTTTTGTAAGTACATTTTTATAAATGGTGTATTCAAGCCACGTTTGTTCAATGGGGTTTAAATTAAACTTCTAATATAACTTATTTTTCTATTTATTGATCTCAATAAGGATTTGGAGATCTTAGAACTTTCCTATAATTTGAGGATTCCATTGTCTGTAAAGGGGTGGTTTCATTATAAATGAGTTCATATTTCCATAAACTTATCAAAATATTTATTACCATCCTGCAGGACGAAGACCTCAAACCAATCAATTATACTTCGATTTAAAAAATTATTTTATGAACATTTTTGGAAGTCAACTTGCGAGTTGGTTTTCTAACGGTAGATTTAGGGCGAGAGATTAAAATCAGGTATTTGGGCAAAGACTGAAAATGGTCCATAATGTCTGATAGGACAATTCTTGCTTCAGGAAGTGGATAAACATTAGTCAACATATTATCAATCAATGTTGCTGATTGTTCAGTTACTCTTGTTGATCTGCCTATAATTGGAATAAACGAAGTTGCCAATATTATGTCCAAAAACTTGCGAAAAAGACTTTTAGCTTCAACAAATAGTCACCCATCAAAAAGCAGTGTTTCTCTGTCAATACAGTGTAGGATTTGAAAATAGAACTTGAAATTCTTCCAATAATTTATTTTGATGAGTAGAGTACCCACCCTACGGGTGATCTTGTTCCGAGCAAGCAACGTGTTCTTCTGACACGTACCTTTATTTAGGCGGTGTATAGGCAACTGACAGCTCAATTTACGCCAAAAAAAAAAAACCTGGGTTTCATGCATGAAGCAAAAACATACCTACTGCTTATAATTCAAAACACCTCACTGTACTGAAAATGTGTGGACAGGATTACTGTACTGTAAATGGTGGAGACTTGTAATACCCTCTCCCACCTGGAGGTGGTGCTACACGATACACATTTACATAGAGAATTTGCGTTCCCCACTCTCCGCCCCGAAAACCACCGGCAAAGATAAAAACACCCACATACATTAATTGGAGTCATGCTGATCCGATGTAGAAAGTCTGGATATAATCAGCCCAGATCTGTAGCGTGACACACACACACACACACACACACACACACACACACACACACACACACACACACACACACACACACACACACACACACACACACACACACACACACACACACACACACACACACACACACACACACACACACACTGGTCCATTGATTATCGTAAGGATTTGAGGACTTTGAGTATTGAGCACCATTGACATCTCATGCAAACTTTACGAGAGTGCGGTTTCTTCGACTGTGGTCAAATTTATTTGAAATAATGTTGGGACTATTTGCTTTCACTTTGATTTCATATTGCAGCAAAAGTTTGCTGTGAGGAGTGAAGTGTCATGGAAACCGGACGGCAAAGCTGTGGCTCTGGGAAACGAGGATGGGTAAGCTTGAAAACTCGAAGAAAGCTCCAGTGTTGGAGCTCCTAGGCATTGGGACCTTTGGGGCTGGCAAGGTGCCCGAGAGGTACGCACACTCGCCTCTGAGCCATCGAGCTTTGGGTTCCAAGTCCTACCCAGCTCCAAATTGTCATCCTGAGGTCTCGCAAGCAGGGTGATTCACCAATGTGTGCCGTCCCTCAGATGGACGTTAAGCTGGACTTCCTGTCTGCTCGTATTAGTTGTGGACGTTAAACTTCTCGCGGTCCATCGTGAAGACTAGGCGAGTCCTCACCAGCACCCTGAACAGATTACCAATTCCTGCCCAAATCTGCGACAGTCAACCATTCGGTCTGACCAGTCGGTTCACAAAATAATTGGGTCTTAAACCTTCCCTGGCTGAACCCACAAGAAGGTGTGAATAATTGGGGCCGTTCAAGTAGAGCCAGAGCCAGCCTAATGGTGGGATTATTTTTTTGATGCGATTTTGTTGGCTGTTGCTGCGTTGCCTTCTACCTGAGTTTTTTTTCAGCTCGTGTGGATTGATTTGCACGCAAGTACAACTGTAGAATTTGTTTTCTTTTCCCCATTTGTCCCGATGAGAAATTTCTCCTTTCGTATGCAGCACATGATTACGAGTCATGTTATTGGCTGAGGAAGGCACGGCTGTGCCGCTGATGTAGTGCCCCCTATAGGCTAGGGCAGGAATTTGGAATTTGTTCAGATTGCCAGCAATAACTCGCCTCCTCTTCACGAAGGACACCGTGGGATCTTTAACGTCCATCAACTAATGCCGGCCGACGGGACGCTCGTTTAACGTCCATTCGAGACACGGCACACACATTGACGAATCACCCTGCCTGTGAAACATCGGGATGACAGTTTATAGATTGGTCAGGAATCGAACTCAGGCCAAACTTCTTAGAGGTGAGTGTGTGGACTTCTCGGCCATCCTTCCAGCCCCAGAAATCCCTAATCAAAAGCCAAAAGTTGTTTTTCTTTAAATTTAGCGGAGCTGCTGTCATGACATCTCCAACGTTTTTTTCGTATAAGTTGCGACATATTTCTGCTAATTGGAAATATTTTTGGCCTCTTGAATGGTCAATTTTTATTTGAATACCAATTATGCTGTTTCCCCCCAAACATCCCCCATTGACATCATGATGATAACATCCAGAGTTGTTTGGTGGTTTCACATGAATGGTCATTAAATTATGAATACTTGTTATTTAAAAAAAAAAAATCCTGCTTGCTGAAATTGTTACATTATGTGATTCTCCAACGGATTATCGAACTTACCAATGCTGATATTCTTTTTGACCATGTTATCAGCTCTATTGAAGTTTACCAAGTCCCGAACTTGCGTCTTGTCTGCATCATTCGACAACATCACAAGCTGGTGAACGCTCTGCGGTGGCACCCACCATTGCCCCCTGGACGGTCGGAGACACCCCAATCACAATTGCTGTCAGGGATGCTGGCATCGGGCTCCAACAATGCTGTGATCCAAGTGCACAGTCTACGTGATATCTTGTGTATGCAGACATGCCACCAATTGACATATTTTAAAAAAGCGTCGGGGGATATTTTAATCGGGTCTGTCTGTCCGTCATCCTATCTCCTCCTAAATAGATTGGTAGAAATTCACCAAACTTGGTTGTTATGACCACCACATTGTAAGAACGTGCGAGAGCAGTGCCATTTTCGCTCCGCTCCCTGGGGCAGGGTCATTGGGTCAAATCATGAAAAATACAATTACAGGCACATTTTAATATCTAACTTTTTACATGCAGTCAACATCGGAGGACGCATGAAATATGTCATGGTTTTTTGGACTTGATCCCCGGTTCATGCCCCCAAGGGGTGGTGACTTGGGGGCACGGGGGTCAAAACGGGGGGGGGGGGAATGGTGAACTCAAAATTTGATATTGGGTCATTCCTGGTGGAACACTTTGCCATCTTTCAACTTTGCTTTAGGTAGGAAGCGTGGGGACTTGCGATGGCGTGCCATCGACTTCGCTCGAGTTCCAATTTGTCTCGATTATTACAAATTTAAAAAAAACGTTCCGGGTTTGGGTCGGGGGACAGGTGGTGGATTTGAGTGACGTCATGCTTCTTTGCTGCTTTCTTCGCCCGTGTAGTGAATATGAATATCAAGCTCTACCGAGTTTTTACCCAGTTTATCATCCACCAACGGCCTGTTATCCCTGCATGTGACTTAGGCTTTTGGTGCTGTCAGTCCGTCCGCCTCTACTTAAAAATGACAATGCGTTTCTTTCATCATAGGAACATGTATGTAATAAAATCTTGATACGAAGCATGAAACGCTTTACAGGAGAGAATAGTGCAGGATTTTGTATGCTTTTGGGAATCATTATTTATTTATATACACTTTACCATCTCCACGACCAACACACAACTTTATTTATTAATATATTTATGTGCATACAACTTTACCATCACTGGCAAACCACCTTGAATTCTATATTTAGTCGTATATCTTTTACCTTTTTACATGATTAATTAATTTGATTATTTAAATGTAAAATCTATACATCCCATTTTTAAGGTGTGGTTGCGGACTTGCATTCTTGTTGTCGATATTTTGAAGTAGAATCGGTCTTTCACTGGATGTAATGTGAGCTCTGAAGCATCCAGTCATACGGCGCTTTATTCCGCACGTCGCACTCAACTACAGAATAACATGATGCCAACGCACACGTGGGGACCCGATTTACCGACGTTTACCATGACGCTTGTTCAAGTATTCGGTGACTTTATGAGACGCGCAGGGCGAGCCACGTTGACTCGTGTTAGAATTTCATTTCTGGACTGATTTTGAGGTTCTTGCCAAACAAAATTGCAGAGAATGGAAAGCGCCAATGACCTGACCTTCAGTACGACTAACACTTGCGCAAAATTTGGTGGAGATCGGCCCAACCCTATTTTTTTCTATGATTTTCAGATGTACACCCCCTACAGAGAATTCCATATTTAAAATATAGTGTGATGCTGCTGAAGCAGACCCATATTTAATTCCATATTTTTATT
This sequence comes from Eptatretus burgeri, assembly GCF_056783735.1. Classification (NCBI taxonomy): domain Eukaryota; kingdom Metazoa; phylum Chordata; class Myxini; order Myxiniformes; family Myxinidae; genus Eptatretus; species Eptatretus burgeri. The sequence goes on along the minus strand of NC_140977.1, from coordinate 39,340,715 downwards.
CCATATTTAAATTCCATATTTAAAATATAGTGTGATCCTGTCGGTTAGGACAGGTATTTGTCCAGGATGGCAGCACACAATAGCATAATTTTGCTTCACACCTAGTGGGATCTTTAATGTCCGACCAGTGAATGCTAACGGGCAGATTCCCAGCTCAACATCTTTCGAAGGACCAGGGTGACCGTTTATAATTGGGTCAGGAATTGCACCCAGATGAGACAGCTGAAAGGTGAGTATGCTACCGTTGAGCGATTCTGTCAACCTACGTTTGCTGTCGTGTTGCACTTTTACGTTGCAGAATACACAAGGATCAATCAACCTTTGAATCTTGTTCTCCTTTCCCGAACTGTCTGTCTTCAATTGCTTGTGCTGCTTTGTTTGTGTGTCCCTTGACTTCTCTTGCACAGCTCTTCCACCGGCCTCGGCCTTCATATATAAAAAAATAACTACTGTGACAAATTATTACACTGCATAAACATGACTCTTGCATCACATCAAACTTTCATGATGTGACGAGGGAGTTCAGCGAGTCTTTTGGGACATCCGGTGACTAATGATGGGGGCTGTCACACCTTGCATTTTGTGGAATACCACGGAATAATGGCTCGCACGTTAATTAATCGGCATGTCCATTGCACAGCATTCCCCATTTCAGTTCAATGAATGAGTAAACAGTTTTGTTTTGATGTGGTTCGTTTTTGTTTACATGAGTTCAGGTACACACGTTGTTAAATTCTTGTGACAGGTACTGTGGGAGACGTGTTCGAATGTCGTTCGCACTAAAAGCTTGACGGCTATGTCTACAAGATCTGGAGGAAAAAAAAAATGATTGAACCGGAGTATGAGCGATGCTATGAATGGTCGATGATCCCACGTTAACGTTAATAAAACTGGTCGTGTATGAATTTGCTCGCAGGCTCAGATTATGGTACGGGGAGGCCTGACAGCATAACTTGGCTTCTTTCTTTGCAGATGTCAATTAGTTCGTGTTTATCCCATCACTTTTACTGTGATGCTGTATTTTTGACCTCAGCTCAGGAAGGCAAGCAAGATGAGGCCGTGGTGTTGGTGGAGCCTTACTGCAGTCTGTCTGGCCACACGGCACGCATCACTGGCCTAGACTGGAGCCCCCATCAGCCTGGTGTCCTGGCCTCCTGCAGTTATGATGGTTCCGCACAGGTCGGGAAACCACCTTTGTAACAATATCAATAAGGTTTTGCTCTTGCTTCATTAGATACGCTGATTAATGTGAGATGGGATGGAGAAAGCTCCTTACGTTCATTGCATTTCCAGTGCCAATGACGTTTGTTTTCTTTTTGAGTTTGAGTCGTTTTTAGAAGTTTTTTTTTTCTTTTTTCGATGTTCTTTTATTATTGTGAGTAAGTGTATGACGTACAAGAGATGGGAATGATGTGGGGATGAGGGATACATGTATTGTGAGGTGTACTTACTTCGAGGTACAGCTGTTCTCAAACTATTGAACAAATTAGGTTGCCACGACTACTTTAACCACTTTGAAAACTCGCCTCTTCGATGCCTTTGTGCTGTCTTATCCTTCTGGTTAGTCTGCAGCCTCAAATCCTGAAGATCCTTGCAGAATAACCGAAGGGGTTTCTCCATGCTCTAATTTGTCCTTTCAAAATGCTGAGTGTCAAGCAAGGGAGCAGCTCGTATCATTTTTTAAATCTTTGGTGTGACTCAGCTGGGATTTGAACCACCGACCTCGCAGACCATTACACCACTGAGTCTGGTGTCATTAGAGGTTTTGTGCTTTACATACCTGGTACTTTTTGTCCATTTGACGTCGCCAGAGGCATTATGTTTTCGAGTTGTCTGTCCGGCTGTCCGTCCGTCCGTGATAAGTTATCACTGTAACAAAAACCTAAGAACGTCTGAATGGATCAAAGTCAAACTTCGTTAAAGTTCCGAAAATGATGCAAAGAAGAACTGATTAGATTATGGAGTCAAGAGGTCAGAGGTCATGTCAAGTAAAAATGTGATACCTGAAAACAGCTGAAGGGATTTGCATCAAACTAATACAAATGTTTTCATGATGTAATAGTGTGGGAGGAGGAATATCGGTTGACGTCGTGACGTCGAAGAGTGCCATCCTAGTTTTAACTTGCTGCAGCTGTCCTTTTTACACAGCTGTGCATTATACCATCCTGACTTTGTGACTGTTGGAGCCTTCGTCATGAACACAACCTGGGGAATCACAACGCAGACACATTTCGGACATCCCCCAGGGCCTGAGTATGCATGCCGGTTTTGCTTCAGATCTGCGAAAAACTTTTTAAGAGGAGCTTGCCATGAAACAAACAAGATTGTTTCCTCCGTATCGGAGATGTTTGTTTTTGCTCTTGTTGTTTGTGTCTTTGTTTGACTTCTATGCACTCCTGAACTTCTGGATGGAATGAGTTGATAACATATGGTTGTACCCAGGATGTATGGCCAGGGGAATGTTTTGGGTGGTTAAAAAAAAAAAAATAAGAAATAACACACCTGCATTGCTTCTGTCTGCAATGTGTACAAAAACTATACCTTTGACAATTTTGCAATGTTGTTATTTATCTTTTCTCTTTTACTACTACTTTATTGGCCTCAATTAATCTTACCGTGTGTGGTTGTTGAATCCTTCTCCAGACCCCTCTATCTTGAGCACCCTCGCTCTGCACCCTCACCTCTCCCACATCCCTCTCCTCCACATACATCCACCGAAATTTCCGTCAGCTCCTCCTCCTGCCAACTACATCCATATTAAAGGCCTCCTTTCTTTGTCTTTCTAATCCCTCGATTGTATATCTTGCATTATTTATTTATTTTGACAATGACCTTTCAAAAGTCATGAAAGAACAAGTTGGTAAAGCATGACGGTGAAATGGTAAAGTGGAATATAAGTGGATAAGGGACTGATGACTTTACATGTACAGAGGTAGGAAATGATATTTAACAGGTAAATATTGATTTGACCTAAATTAAGATGTCATGGATGAGTACAGATGCAGCGATTATAGAAAGTCGACGCGCCTTTTCAAAATTTTCACCTTTTGTCGTTTTGTAGCCTGGAATTAATTTCCATTAAGTCAGACTTTTTCCACCTTTGACACATCATAACCCACAACTTCCAAGTGAAAAACAAATTCTGCAAATTTCAGAAAATTAATTAAAAATACAAAACTGGAATATTTTGGTTGGATAAGCATCCACTCCGCCCCCCTCCCCCCCTGATAATAGCAATTTTAATTTAGCTCAGGTGTAACCAATCACCTTCAAAATCAAACACTAAGTTAATTGGCCTCCACCTGTGTTAAATTGTCGTGATTGTGATTATTTCAGTGATTGTGAACAACTAATAAAATCAGTTGTTCCTGGAGGTTATCCTCTGCTGGGTAGTGCATTTCACAGCAAAGACTCAACCATGCGCACCAAGGCGCTTTCAAAAGACCTCCAGGATAAAGTTGTGAAAGGCACAGATCAGGGGATGGGTAAAAAAAAAATATTTCAGAGGCCTTAAATATCCCTTGGAGCACGGTAAAGACAATAATTAAGAAGTGGAAGGTGTATGGCACCACCATGACCATGCATAGATCAGGCCATCCCTCCAAACTGGATGACCAAGCAAAGCGGAGGCTGATCAGAGAGGCCACCAAGAGGCCAATGGCAATTTTGAAAAAGATACAGACCTTTATGGCAAAAACTGGTCACTGTATACATGTGACAACAATATCCCAAGCACTTCACAAGTTTGGCCTGTACGGTAGGGTGGCAAGAAGGAAGCCGTTACTCAAAAAATCCCACCTTGAGTCCCATTTGAAGTATGCAAAATAAACACTCTGGAGATTCTGAAGCCATGTGGCAAATAGTTTGGTGGTCTGACGAAACCAAGATGGAACTTTTTGGCCAAAATGCAAAACGTTACATTTGACGCAAACCCAACACAGCACATCATCCAAAGAACACCATCCCGATTGTGAATCGTGGTGGTGGCAGAATCGTCTAATGGGAATGTTTCTCATCAGCAACGACTGAGGCACTTGTCTGGATAGAAGGGAAAATGGACGGAGCAAAACACAGAAAAATTTTGCAGGAAAACCTGCTGCTCTCTGTGAGAAAGCTGAAATTGGGATGGAAGTTCATCTTTCAGCACCACAACGACCCAAAGCACACAGCCAAAGCTACACTGGAGTGGCTAAGGAAAAAAAAAAAGATGAATGGCCCAGTCAGAGCCTCGACCTAAATCCAATCGGAAATCTGTGGCATGACTTGAAGATCTCTGTCCATCAATGCTCCCCACATAACTTGACTGAGCTTGAACAGTTTTGTGCAGAAGAATGGGCAAATATTTCCCAATCAAGGTGTGCAAAGTTGGTGGAGACTTATCCCAACAGACTCACAGCTGTAAGTGCTGTCACAGGTGCTTCCACCAAGTATTAACTCCAGGGGGGTGCATACTTATCCAACCAAGATCGTCTAGTTTTGTATTTTTAAATTAATTTTCTGAAATTTGTAGAATTTGTTTTTTTACTTAGAAGTTGTGGGTTACGTTGTGTAAATCAAGGTGGAAAAACTCTGGTTTAATGCAATTCAATTCCAGGATATAAGGCAACAAAAGGTGAAAATTTTGAAAGGGGGTGTAGACTTTCTATAGGGACTGTACGTGTTTTGAAGAACAAGTACCATTGAAAGCCCCTCCCTTCCTCTTGTGTACCAGGTGTGGGACGTATGCAGCAGAAAGTCTCTGTATAATTATCGAGGACACGTTGGGCGGCTTATGGCCATAGCCTGGTCCCACACGGACCCCGATAGCGTGTGGACTGGAGGAGATGATTGTAGCCTTCACTGTTGGCACCCATCTCAGCAGGAGTACACCAAACCACCAAAAGGTCTCGATTGTTTTTTTTTGTTTGTTTTTTTCCCCCCCCCCCCTAATGATCCAGTTGTTATCACCTAAATAGAGAGAGATAAAAGAAACATGATTTCAAGGAATATTATCTCTTCAGCTGAATTTTATTACACAATAAAGTGCAAACACTTATCTACTTTCAGCCAATGTGATTCTTGGATTTCTCCCATCAGGAAAGAAAAGCGTGGAAATGGAAAGAAAAAAAATTGTCAATTCGAAGGGAAAAGGTCATTTGGCCAGCTTATATGATCGTTCTGAAACGAAGTCTCCTCTGCCGGAGGGAGTGGAACAGAATTGGCGAGAGCCTTGTAACGGAACCGAAGCTGGAAAGGCCAGCGCACCCTCAAGTACCACAGGTGGACATTCAGTCAAAGTGGATATAACCTGCAGATTGAAATACTTCCAGTCATCTTCACCATTCGTACAATTCAAATTCACCTTTGTGATCTGATTTTGAATTTGCTGTTTTATATTTGTGTTGAAAATGTACTGGCAGAAATTGAACAGGTTGAGTTGTTTGCGGAATGATATCCATTTAACTCAAACTTTCATAACAGTCAGGAATAAAAATTACACATGGTTGTCCCTTTATTTAATTTAATTTTTATTTGAAAGGGAAAAACATTTTTGAATTTTGCATATCTTTGTAAGTTTTCTTCTTATTGTGAATGATGTCATCACTTTTTGTCTTTTTTTGAAAAAAAATTAAATGAAAAGATGCCGCTTCTGGAGCAATGTTTGAAAGTGCAAACTTCCTGCCACCGACTCGGCCCAGGCCCGAGTTGGACAAACGCAAGCAAGATGCCGGTACGCTCCCGTTGTTTGCTTTGTGTGACGAGCTTGACTGTTTCCACTCAATGGAATGTAAATGGAGCGTGTACGTGTGCGTATTCCTCATACATTTCCGAACCCGTGGGAAAATTTCCAAAAAAGTTGCTGCACCGCATTATTTTCGCACACGGAAGACGTCACAGGAGAAACTTTCAACCGTTAATCAAATTAAGGAACGAACATGAAATAGCGGCCCCTCCGGCGACCTCGCGTCGTATGTCATGTGACTTACTGCATATCCTCCTCTCATCTCACATTGGCTCGGGCAGTGGCACGTCACTCCTTCACCCGGGAGAGGGACGGAGCTTTGACCGTGCATGCGCGTTCGGCCGGTCTCGATCTCGAACCTTGCCTGCTTCACACATGGCTGGACTTATGTTGGATGATCATGAGTACGTTCAATGAAAACACAGGCGACATACTGTACATACCATACAGCAATACCCGCAACACCATCTCCCAAAAATTTCCCGCATAAATACATTGGGCAAATGCGACAGAACTCTTTTTTTTTTTTTTCACCATAAATATACATTTATTTATGACTTCATCTTGGAAAACAAACAATCTTATTGATGCATTACTTGAGTCTAAATCATCAGATCTTGATTGATCGGTTAACGTTAACGCAACTTGTACCTGATTCAGGCATGCACCATTTCCACCAATCGATGATTTATTATCTATCGCATACATTTTTACCTTGAAGTGTCTTACCATAGAGGTGTATCGTGGAAGCAGATGGATGGAGGAAAAGGAGAAAGCCGAGGTCAAACTTACATTTGACTGTTCTACAAGAACAGCGGAACGTCGAAGACTTACGGGAAGACTGCATGGTCTTGGCACAGATGATGTATAATCAAGGTATTTTTCTTTGCTCGTGCAGGAAATTGGGATAAATCGAGTGAAACGTTTTTTATATAGATCTTTGTTATTTATTTATTTTAATGCATCGTTCTCCACACACTCCCATCTTACCCCCTTCCCATCCCCATTAATCCCTCGCCCATTCCCCTTACTCCCATTTCGCAGCAGGATCCTCCACTATGGCTCAGTCGGCATCGAGAGATTGCATCCGACATGGATTGTTTGTAGACCATGACTTGGCGCAATCAATGATACAACAAGAAGGTGAACGTTTTTCTGTGCATTTTTGTTACAAATTCAACCAAAGTGGTGTGTGTGTGTGTGTGTGTGTGTGTGTGTGTGTGTGTGTGTGTGTGTGTGTGTATATATACACACACATTGGAAAATGGCTGCATTGTCCAATAAATTGGAGAATCTGTTTCTTTGCCATATATCATCCTGATGAGCTGTTTACACAAACTCCGTTAAATCAAGTCCTGTTACACATCACAAGGTTGATGTGGAATGAAAATGATTCATGGTTTCGAAATCGTCTAAATGACTTCACGAGGCACTTGGTTAAACTTCATGTGTAGCTTAACTACTCCTCAAGGTAAGGATTACACTGATGAAAGTGTCCATCATGAAGATAGCTCAGGTTTTGAACTTGCAATCCAAGTACCATGAGCTATGTGCTCAGATGGGAACAACAAACAAACTTTCAAGCATAACATACAGGAACGTGTATATCCAGCAAATATTGGAACCACCAGTGAAATGTCCAAATCTGTTTTGCTTGCAGGAGCATTTTTAATCTTGAATGGCCATCATGACGAGCAACACCAGCTAGCCGTGTGGCATGGGGACCTGCTCAAGACCATTCAAGCAGCGGCCGATACCAATCAGATGACGGACACACTGGTCTCTTTGGCTCCAATGGGTATGATTATATTATGTTTGCCAATCTTTGGATGTTTGCATGCTTCTTTTTTTTTCACATCTTCAGTCACTGTCCATTAAAACATGGTGGTTTGGTTGTTGTTCCCATCTGAGCACTTGCCTTGTAAGACTGAGACTTCAGGTTCTCACCCCATACCCAGTGAGGTCACAAATACTTGAGTTGGAGCAAACCAGCAGAATATATGAAGGATGTAGACATTTGGACACAACAGCTAAACCAACATTATACGTGGGATTTTTACCTGAAGATGTTGCTTCATGAAGCAGGTGTTAAAATGTCAATGACAAGAACCCATTTTAAACGAGAACAACACGCGGTGGAGCGCATACCTCCACCAGGCTTCACAGTTTACGTTTCGTATCCCACTGATGGGCCCGATCTGGATCCGGACCTGAACCAAAATCTAATCGGGTTGTTATTGTCAATTACCCAACGCATCCACTAAGTTTTGTCATAACTCGTCCACAACGTTTTGAAATACCATACCATGTATCATTTCCGGGCTCATCTCTCAATGGTGAAGAATTACTTAGAAAATTAAAAAAAAAATATTATTATATCCGTATCTGGATTAGAATCTTCAATATCGAATCGATTCATCCTTGTCACACGCCCAACCTCTCCACCAAGTGTAATCCAAATCTGTCCATAACTCTTTGAGACATCCTGCTCACATACAAAAAGGGGTGAATGTATAACCTGGGTCCACCTTCGGTGGCGGAGGTAATAGCGAACTAAGTGAGCTTAATACTTAACGCGTGCACGTGAGACAATAGGAAACAACAACAACACAATAGCCCTGGCTATTTGGAATCTGTGTCGTTAGCTATGACTTTTTGCTTCCGGTTGTTGTTAAACTCTGTGCGGTGTATAAACACGATTGGGTTTTATTTCTATCTTGTGAATATTACTTAACGTGTGCACATGAGAGAATAGGCAACAACAAAAACAACACAATACCCTGCCAATTGTGAATCCGTGTTGTTGGCTATGACCATTTTGCTTCTGTTTTTTTTTTTTTTGCTCCTGGTTTTTTTTTTGTTTCCGGTTTTTGTCATGGGGAATGATGCATGCCGGGAGATCATGACCGGAAGTGTTTATTTATTTATTCAATTATTGTTTTCCCAAAGTTAATTTTGTACTTCCGAAAGTGATTTTTTTCCATGACAGAAAGTGTTTATTTAGTATTTAACATTACCGGGAGTGATTTTGAAACTCTTTCTGGAACCTTTAATTTCTTTTATTCTTGACTCGAAGTGATCGTTTATTTATTTATTCAATTATTTTTTTTCCCAAAGTTAATTTTAATAAAGATATCTCCCGCATCATCAAAAAATATTTTTTAATCGTGATTTACATTATTTGTTCGCCGATCCCGAATCCAGGCCGAAGTAACCGGAAATTGCGTCAAAATCATCAGCTGTGTGGCGCTTACACGTACCACGGTATAGTTGGCAAGTATACAGTTGTGAACAAGTTTAATGTAAAGTCAGAAGCGAATGTAAGAAGAATTCTACATTCGCTTCTTGGCTTTGCCTATTCCATATTATTCTTATCAACAACAACCCATGACATCATCGCATTTTTAATTTCACTCGGGATGTTATTAGTGTTTTAAGTTGTAATCTCATCAAGTTGTTGAGATAAATTAAGTCAATGAATGGATAGACTTGGGTAAGCATTGCATACATCATGGGAAGTAGATACGGTGTCGGTGTAACGGATGTATACCACCTGGGGATAAATCACCATCCACACATATTCACTGCCTGGAAATGTAGAGAGACAGAGACAAAAAAAGCTATGTTTTATGAAACATACACACACACACACACACACACACACACACACACACACACACACACACACACACACACACACACACACACACACACACACACACACACACACACACACACGCTTGGCCGATATCAGCAATTTTTCGAGACTCGGCAGATTGGAGTGAGTGTGATGACCACCGACTACAGTACTTACTATATACAACCCAAAAACCTTGAGTAGCTTTCACTGAAAAACAACGTTGCATTTATATAGACATTTCAAGGAGATGTGCACAAACATTAATCTTTATAAACATTTGCCTGTGACTGGTGGAAAAACATTTTTGGCTCGGTAGTTGAGAAAACATGATGATGCAGCAAATGGCTCAGAAATCAGGTGTTATCAAATGTTTTTTACTTTGAAACTCACAAAGAGAAAGCATATAACTTTTGTAAAGCACACCCGGTAAACAAGTGCTTTCGAAACGGTCACGAGGACAAAGGAAAACCTGATAAAACTTCCATAAGATACAGGATGAAACTTTGCCACCATGGCACCCGTAACAGGTATGACATGCACGCGCACCTGTGGAGAGTCCCTACAGATCCAAATCTCCCCATATGTTCCACGTCCGAGTGTGCTGTGCACATACCTGACGACTGTACATCCGGCTCGGGACATGAACTGTACCGCTATAGACTGAAGGGTGCTCGGCAAGTGGCGCAAGCACTCCAACGGAACGCCTGGCTTGGCAAGCGATTACCAATTGCCATTGTTAAACCCATGCACCCGGAAACGCAAAAGCAATGTCCGAATTGGACAAATGAACACTTTTTTTTGAGAAGTTGGAACTGCTGCTAAGTTCGATTCTGGAGCTTAAATTACGTAATTCTTAATTACATGAGTAAGACATACTCATGGCGATCGCATTTGCGGAAATGAAATAAAGCCACGTACGCTGGCATCTCCAGGCATTTATAAGCATTGCAATGTACCCAGCAATTCGTAGCTACGATGAACAGGCATTAGATAATATGAGTGAGGAAAGTGGGGGGGGGGGAAACAAACTTTATCGTTGAGAAATTGTTGAGGCCTGTTCCGAGTCGAGGCGTGGTGGAGTGAGCAGGCCAAAAAAACATGACAGCTTCAGACCCCAACGAGGTACCCCAGGAAACGCCTTAACACCCCAGAGAGTGAGGTGGCCAAGGATGCGCCTGATAATGGATATAATTAAATGAGGCCGTTAATTATCTTCAAAAGGGGTGTTTTAATTAACTGAAACACGCAATTTTCACTCTCGCACTTCCTTGGAGTTCCCTGAGTGTGCATGCAAAGTTTCAGGCTGCTCGGTGTCATGGTTTTTTGGTGTTACGGAGGGGACATTGACATTTATTAGTATCGATGTTTTATGTTGAGGTAAACGGACGATGTGCGATTCCACTACTAAAAGAAAGCCCTGCTCTTGTCTGTGTGCAGTGGGTTATCGGGTTTGGGTACATGCCGTAGAGTTGTATGTGCAACAGCTGTGTGCACAAGATCAGCCCACAAAGGCAGCTACATATCTGTTGGCTCTTCACCGTGTGCACGAAGCCATTGGAATACTCAGAGCAAACCGTCTGTACAGGTAAGCTGCATACGGAATCAAATATAGGGATAATGCATCATGGAAACGAATATGGGAGCGTGGCGGACGAAAGCTGGTATTGGGAGTTTAATCACGAGTTCCCTCACAAGGAACTTCAATGCAGGGAGAAGTCGTTTGGGCCCATGAAGCCTGCACAATGGTTGTCAACCTATTGTTGTTTCCAGGTGCTCTATCCTCCTTTTTTAAAAAATGCTGAGTGTCAAGCAAGGAAACAGCACGTATCATTTTAAAAGAATTTGGTGTGACTCGGTTGGGGTTTGTTTCAAGCCGCCGACCTTCCAGACTCGGAGCGGATGCTCGAACCACGGAGTCGCAGAAGTGGATGTGGGAGTGTTGCGGATAAGGGGACAGAGTGTGTGACAATGAATGCAGTTACAGATATACAGTGTGTATATATACATATATTTTTTCTTTTTTTGCTGGCAATGTGATTGGTGCAGGGAAGCTGTGGCAGTGGCGCGGCTGCGGTTGCTTCCGTCCGATCCCTGTGTCGGCGAACTTCTGACAGAATGGGCCCTTAGCCTGGAGAAAGGTGGACACCACCCTCTGGCAGCCAAGTGGTCAGTGTAATATATCCCTGGAAACGATTTGTGTGCTAAAATGGAATTTTGTGCAATGAAGCTTTCATTATCATATATTGTACATCAACCTGAATTCCCTGCTGCACAACAAATTGAGTCGATTATGCAAGGTCTCGCATCGTGTTGAAACAAAATGGCACACGTTGTGCTGTACCGACCTCGGTCAGAAACAAATGCTGCATGTTAATGTGGCCAAGGAAAATCCAGCCCAACTCGAAAGCCACGTCTCCACCAGATTTTGCATCATTCCCATTCGGTCCTTCTTAAGAACTTCTCAGCATTTACAAATCCCTTTTAAAAGTTTTTTGTTTTGTAGATTCATCGACGTATTAGATGTTTCACTTGTTGGCTCGGTGCTCACTCGGGAACGCTAAACATGAATTTTAAATATTTTATTGATTGTGCAGGTGACAGATTCTCATGGAGTAAACTTTGCTTCTTCTTCTACTTCTACTTCCACTTCTGTTTCTTTCTCCTTATTCTTCTAGTCCATGGGCCCAGAACAGAAATTTTACTTGTCGGTACCATCGGGGTGGATAAATTCTAGTTAAGATTTGTTTTTAATCGGTGTATAGCTGTAGATGATATTTTGATATGATAACCATTGCAGAGTGGCAGCTTATTGGAAGTCATCATCTCTTAAATGTACCCACCCTCCGTATGGCAACGACGCACTATCTGTCGATTTTGTCGAATATAAGGTTTTCCAAAAAATATAAGACCACTGGACGTGCAACCCAAATTTGGTAGCATTCTGATTGGTGGGTCTGGAGAAGAGGATTTTTGAAGGGATGTACGCGTCCGACATTTTGACCCACTTTAATGTCGCATGACCGGAATGAGCTTTGCAATCCCCGTTACCAGTCAGGAGCGGAACGTTGCTGCCAAATGTCAGCCGGATTAGCCACAGCCGTTTTGCCGGAGAAGTCGGAATAGAAGACGGACGGACGGTGCACGATGACAATACCTTATCTGGAATTGCAATTCCAGATGAGCTAAAATGTGCTTGTAGATGGGGAGATAGTTACATGTAATGGTGCGAACAGCTTATTTTGGATACTTCTGAACTGTTACCGGCTGATATAATCTTCATGGGAAAGTGCTGTTCGCACATTGGGCGATATTTGCAAAATACGTGAAACCATAAACAGGATGAAATGGAAAAATGCAAAATATATTGATTAAGCTGCTCTTGTGGAAAGGTTATCACATATTAAGTTAATTGTATTGATCCTACCAATAACATAGTACCCATACAGTTTTGCCTCCTCAAACGGTACCGACATCTTGTCTGGCCCATGGACTATTCCGTAATCTTTTGTTTGCAGCACATGACAGGTACCATCGTTTGTTGGGGGGGGGGGGGCAGTTGCACCGCTGATACAAAGTTTGTTTGATTGAGATATGGAAAATATAGTTGACATTAATGTGATATAAATTGCTGAAAGTTCCTCTTTGCGTTTCTTGCGCAAGTTACCTGTCCTGCAGAGCTCCGTACGATGCTGCGGTGGCCATTAGCCGAAAAGGGGATGTACCTGCACTGCAGGCGGCTTCACGCATTGCCTCCATCACTGGCCTCGGCGAACTGGCTGCAGCATTCGCCTTGCGCTGTGCCCATGAGATGGTGAAGCGAAACAATTGGGCTGGTGCTCAAGCTGCGTTGAAACCACACGATGGCCTTAAGGTCTAATTTCTCACGATGCTTGCCCACTTTGAGCCAAGAACACAAGTTGGATTTTTGACTGTGCAGTGCTGAAACCAGATATTTGGTCCTTCCTTATAAATGGAGGCTCATGAGGCTTGTAAAAAACGGGTGCCAAATTTCGTGTGTGTGTGTGTGTGTGTGTGTGTGTGTGTGTGTGTGTGTGTGTGTGTGTGTGTGTGTGTGTGTGTGTGTGTGTGTGTGTGTACACATTGTCGAGGCTCATGGAAGAGGCTCATCTCAACATTCATGTGGATTTAAGATTTCCAACAGGGCTTTTGGGTTTGTTACACTGATGGAACATACGAGTGATCTTGGTTTGAATGTAACCTTGTGTTGTTGTTGCAGGACCATGCTCTGGTGTTCTGCACTCAGGAACTGCTCCACCACTACCTTTCTCCAATGGGAGTTTTGGGAATGTCCACTTTTGAGGATGACACACAATGGAATCCTTGGGTGGAAACTGTCTCCAACTCTGATTTGCTTGATGTACTTATTGATGTCTTCAATCACCATCTTGGTGTTGAGGAGCTCAATATTGAGAAGAAACAGAAATTGTGTTCTCAACTTGCTGCATCTTCACAGGCGAGCACAGGCTTGATGACACGCACACAGGTGATTGAATAATATCATTCAGGAATTCAATGAAAACTACTTTGGAAGAAACCATTGGGTCCAGTTGGCTTTGGTTGGTCCTTTCCTGTTGGCAAACTTGAAATTAAATATATCCCATGAAACTTGTACATGTAACTCACACACTTTAAAGTGTAACAAAAGGCAAATTAAAAAGCAACAATTCCAACATTTGATCGTAATCAAATTTGTACTTTAAATCCCCACGTGGAGGGGAAAAAAATGCAGAAGCAGCAAATTCATTCTTTCAAATGCAGCCCACGGCTGCTGGTTTGCTTGCTTCCTGGTAATGCGGCTGTGATGCTGATGCAGGTGCCCTCTGTAGGTTAGAGCAGGAATTTGTCATTCGTTCAGGGTGCTGGTGATTACTCGCTGGCTCTTCGCGAAGGACATCGTGGGATATTTAACGTCAACCATTCGAACAAAGGGTGGAGGAGCTCCTCAGCCATCCATATCTGGGGCCTAACTGTGTCTGCAGACATCCTCCTGCAGTTGGGTTACCTTTTTCAAAGAGGTTGGTGGAAGGATTTGTACTCCAGCCATTGTAAAATACTACATTCTGCAACACACACAAATAAAGCAAATAAAACTGAAAACCCACTCCATGGGAGTACATCCTTGTGCAACTGCCCTTCGCAGGACAGCTCACCAGGTGATGGGATTGGGGCAAAGCCTTATGGATCCCCATTATTTGATTATAAGAGGAAAAGCACAGGGTAACCTTCCTGGGTCAGGCTGTGGTGGTATGTATCGAGGCAGTGCTGAGGTGTCATCCACCAGACAGCGGTCTCCTCGGGTTAACCCTTCGGGAAGGTTCTTGGAATGTCCTCACTATAAGAGAGGGTGATCACCTGTCTCTGCTGTCATCTTTTCCAGCTTTCTCAGCTCCAGCGTTTGGACATTGGTACTGCAGCTCTCTCTGAGGTTTGGAGACCAGATAGTAGTGAAATCATGGTGGGTGGTTGCACCTACTACTGGTCTGGTCGCTCTGATTGTTACCATACCCAAGGAGTTGCTGCAGCTGTGTCCAATAAGCGGACTCCCATGATAGTTGAAGTAACACCGGTCAACGAGCGTATATGAGACTGAGGTGAGGATTCGTCACTCTTTTGGGTGTCATTTTCCTGGTCTCTGTATATTCTCCGACTGAGGCGAATGATCGCGTTGTGAAGGAGACATTCTGTGCAGCGCTCGAGTCTGTGGTTGATCGGTACCCCAGGCGAGATACTCTTCTCATCTTTGGGATTTGAATGCATCGACTGGCACTGATTGGGATGGCAATGAGTCATATGTTGGTCCCCATGGGTCTAGAACTGTGAACCAGAAGAGCACTAAGTTCCTTGACTTTGCAAGACGTTGTGGACTTAGGGTGGCTGGTTCATGGTTTCAGTGCCCACAGGCTCAACACTGGACTTGAGATTGCAACGCTGGTGGTGTGGCAATGGAGATTCACCATGTGCTTGTTGATGGTTGCTGGAGGATGCTCCAGAACTGCAAGGTCTACCAGAGTGCTTAGTTCCTCAATACTGACCACAAACTTCTTGTAGCAACTCTGAAGTTGCAGCTTAAATCGAGGAGAATGGTACCATCCCAGCCTCGGCTGGATGTTGGCAAGTTCAAGGATGAGATGCCAGCTGAGGAGCTTGCGAACAGGTTGAGTGGGCATTTGGGGCTTCTCCATGCTTTGGGAGATCCCAAAAAGCTGTGGAGTGCATTGAAGCCTACCATCCTTGATGTTGTCGGTGGTTGTCTTGGAACCCATGGTCAGGCGAAGAACGTTGTCTCCCAAGGGACACCGGATACCATTGACCAGAGTTGCAGGGCCATGCTTAATGGTAGCATTGAGCTGTTCAGGGAGGTGAGGCTTGAAACTGTACATTCGCTGAGGGTGGACAAGGAGGCCGATGTGCGAGGAATCTGTGAGGGGGGTAGAGCATCACCCATCACAAACTGAAAACCCACTCCATGGGAGTACATCCTGTGCAACTGCCCTTCGCAGTGCAGCTCACCAGGTTTCGGGATTGGGGCAAAGCCTTAGGGATCCCCATACTGACCTTTGGGATTCTCATCTTTGAAAATCAAGTGATTCTCACCCTGCTTACAGAGGAATTCGCGCATTGCAATCCTTCAAGCCCATCCCTTGGTGAATTGCAGTTGGATCAGAGGATGGTGGGCTCTTGACAGAGGAATCTGACGTGAAGACCCGCTGGGCCCGGTTACTTTGGGTGAATGTACCAGGTTGACCCACCAGCTGTTTCGCCTCCAATAAACTGTGAGCTGCCTTCGTTTGTGGAAACACAGGCTGCAGTGAACGAGTTGAAAGGGGGCAAAGCTCCTGCAATCTGTGGCATCTTTGCTGAACTTCTCAAGGCTGGTGGAAATGCCGAACTCGTGTCGATACATGCAGTTCTGTCCTCTGTTTGGAGCACAGGCACCATCCCAACTGACTGGAAGAGGGGCCTTGTTGTCCCCCTCTGGAAAGGAAGGGTGATTGGCAGGACTGCAACAACTACTGAGGGGTGACGCTGTTCTCAGTGCTGGGCGAGGTCTTTACTCAAATAATTATTCGTCAGAGGTGTGTTCTGGCCTCCACACTTTTCAGCGCTTGTATGGACTGGATTTTGGGGAAGATGTCAGAGAGATTAAGCTGTGGTGCATTGTTTGGGAATGTCAAGATCTCTGACCTTTATTTTGCAAATGATGCAGTCATTTTTGCGGAGATGCTGGATATCCAAATGGGGACCCTCCAGGCGTTGAACGAGGAGTCGGAGCTGCTGGGATTATGGGTTTTTTGGGTCAAAACTAAAATCCAAGCTTTCAGTGACATATTAGCCTGGTGTTGGCTTAGTGGTTAGGGTGGCAGCTTGGGATCCTAGTGTCCTGAGTTCAAGCCCCATTGGGCCGCTGAATTAATACACCAGGAGGTTGATTCAGCCTGCCATCCTTCTGAGGTCTGCAAAATGAGTACCACTGCACTGGTAAGGGGGACACTGCATCAGCGGCATAGCCGCGTCCCAACCAATGATGCAACCAACAGTCACAGGCTGCACTCGATAGAGAGAGAGAGTGACATATTGGATGCTGCTGTCTTGTCTGCTTCTGTTTGTGGCGAGAATGTTGAGGTCACAGAGATTCACTTACCTCGGCAGTGATATACATGTCTCTGCATGTTGTGAGCCAGAGGTCTATAGATGCCTGGGTCGGCCCTGGGGTGTCTTGGATTCACTGAATCGTGGGGTGTGGTGCTGTCATTACCTAAGCAGGAGGATGAAAGTCTGAGTCTTTAACTCCTTGGTTCTTCCAGTTTTGCTCTGTGGATGCGAGACTTGAACACTGACCAAGGACCTGAGATGGAGACTTAACTCTTTCGGTACCAGGTTTCTTCAGAGACTCCTTGGCTATCGCTGTTCAGACTTTGTGTCCAACGAGAATTTGCTGAGAGAGACTCAGATGAGATTTGTTATCTGTATAGTTTGTGAGCATCAGCTGCGGCTACATGGACATGTGGCTCGTTTTCCTGATGCTGATCCTGCTCACCATACTCTCTCAGTGAGGGAGCCTCGTGAGTGGACGACGCCAACCACGTGCCTCATGTTTTACAGCACGTTGATCGGCATCTCAAGGAGATGGGGATGGGCCATGCATTTGCTTGTGGGATAGCCAAACGGAGGCCTCTGGAGTACCGGCAGAAAGTGGACGCAGTGACGCGCTGTTGCGGCGCATGGTCCCATCCCTGACTTGCTTTGAACAGTGTTGGCAGATGGGTCAACTGGCTCGAAGTCCATTCTATGGATGGTGCATATGACGGTTTATCATGGATGGATGGTGAAGCCTTCGATTGCTGTCCCTGCATGTGAAACACCAGGATGACGGTTTATAGCTGGGTTGAGATTCATACCCATGCTCGACAACTCAAAGGCTAGTGTGCGTTCCTTCAATCTATCCTACCAGCCAGAAAGAGCAAATGCAACTTCAGGGAATTTTTGAGATTTTTGATGCAGTATTTTCCTGGAGGCAAATAAAACATGTTCTGCTTGGAGGGCACATCTGGCATCATCAAATTAGTGACCCTGCTCATGTGAAGTGAAACGTGGGGTTAAGCAATTGGTTCATTTCCTTCCATCCATTCATCAGTCTGTCCACTGACTGTTTTTGATCGAGGAACAACTTGATTTGAATTGAATGTTATATTTTGAACAGGAATTGGAAGACAAATCTACCGTTGTACTGTACTTTTGTCTCTGAATTCATCCTGACCACACATGTGCAGAGAGTGAGATAGAGAGATGATATAATCTATTGTAGTTGGAGCATTAAACTGCACTTCAAACTCTCACGGTAAAACCTCAGGAAAAAAATTAATATGTAGTACCGCTGGACCTGCAGCTTATCTGAGCCCTGTCCTCTTGTTATAATCCAAATTCGGTAGCATTCTGACTGGTGGGTCTGGAGATGATTTTTGAAGAAATTTACTAAGTCGTTTTGACATACTTGAAGTCATGTGACTGGAACGAGCTTTGCAATTCCTCTTACCAGTAACGAGAGGAACATTGCCACAACATTTCAGCCGGATTGTCCCAGCGGTTTGGCCGGAGAAGTCGAAAAAGGAGACAGACAGACAGACAGACAGACAGACAGATCACGTGTGATGACCATACAGTATCTGAAATTTGCATTCCTGATGAGCTAACAACAAAACATGGAATTCAAAACAATAACTCGAAGCTTATGCGGACGTGTTTGAAAAAGCCGATGAGGTGCCCGTGCCACAAACGGTACGTGGCGACGTTTTGTGTGGAACGCTGAAGAGTACACTACTTTTACCAATGGGTATTAAAGGAAGGTGTTGAACAAAAATGAATCGCTCAAAAAGAGTATTTCTTCTTTTTTTTTGTGAAATAAGTTGCCAGGACTTTCACGTGTGAGTAACAGTTGTAAATCTATTGCGATCTATATTATTTTTCTTTCTTTTCTTGTCACCTCGTCACTTGGTTCGTTCCCAATGCTGCCTCCGTTTGCATCTTCACTGTTCAAATGAATTTCTCTTTCTTTATTGCTGATAATGCTCAATTTTCAGCACACACACACACACGACTCTTGCTCGTCATTCCAGATGGCATGTGCCGCCCATGGATTAGCGAGCGCTGCGCTGGCCCAGACCCTGAGCCTGTGGGAAGAGACCTGCCGGATTCTTGGTGATGTCCTGTGTGAGCTGCAGGAAGCTCGAGACTTTGCTTTTGCTCAGGCTGTGGCTCACCTCGTTGTGCCATCTGGTAATGAGTTTTTATTAATTCAAATTTCGGCCCATAGTGGGTAGCATGTATAATATTATTTATTTGTACGGTTTTTTTTTTTCTTCATTTTTTTGATTGAGGCAGCTAATAGGATTGACTATCGTTGAATTCTTTATCGCAAGAGATTTAGGCGCAGATGGTGGTGGCTGTATTGGTTTGTCAAACAAAACTCCAATAAAAAACGAACATTTCTGCATGGTAGTGCAACGTGCGCAGCCCGAGCTCTGCATAATTTGCAAAACTTTGACCCACAGGACAGTCGATGTAGCTTGTACATGATGCAATAAGGAACATTGCAGTGCCATTTCGTGGATCAGTGCCTTATTGCCCCGTAACTGGTTGATCATGCAGTTGATGATAAACATTCTCCATCCCCAATCCCCACGACTAATGACATGACATCACAATAGCACTCTGGGATGTATAGTGGTGGTGTTACAGCTGAATTTCAGTTTTTAATTATGATGTCACGTCTTTGGCTTTGTGCTGATGTGTTTACATGATTATTATTACATTAACCATTTTGTTACGCACACTCACCTCTAAACTCTCCAGTGTGGGTTTGAATCCCAACCCAGCTATAAACTGTCATCCCGGTGTTTCACAGGCAGGGTGATTCATCAATGTGTGTGCCGTCCCTCGGATGGACGTTAAACTGGACGTCCCGTCTGTTGGCATTAGTTGGTGGACGTTAACGATCCCACGGTGTCCTTGAGCAATAGCCGGCGGCACCGTGGCTAAATTACAAATTCCTGTTCTAAAATGAGGGCACTGCATCAGTGCAGTGTCCGTGCCACATGCGCTCAGCCAATAATGCTGCCCTGCAACCTTGTGCTGCATACAAAAAGACCACCATTTAGTGTTTTCTGTTGCATTCAAATGTTGATGAGTGCATGCTGAAATTGAGGATTGTTTGTACACTTAAAACATTTTGTTACACTTGTAACAAAATGTAACTTTTTTTCACCCCCAACACCACCCTTTCCTCTCTCTCTCTCTGCTTGGTTCCCCCTCCAAATACTTTTTTATAAATTAAATTCTCCTTTTGCCTTATCCTATCCAGCTGACTGGTACATCAAATACATTTTGAATTTTTATCAAAGATTTTCCCAAATGTAAAAGCAAATGTTGTGGATGGAGGGCGGTGGGTGTAAATAATTAATGTTTTTAAAAGTGCATCATATGTATATGGCATGAAGCAAATGATGACCAATTTTTGTTGTTGTTGTTGTTGTTGTTGTTGTTGTTGTTGTTCCTTGTGAGTAGGAAAGACAACGCTGTTGCAGCTGAGTACGAGGACCTCAAGCACCGCTCTGTCTACCTTAGAGGCTTTTTACTACCATGGCATTCTTTACACACTATGGTGGGATCTGGCACGTTCCAAGAACCTCTCGGTAACTGAAGTCTGCACGTCCACGCAACATGGTGTTGTGGAGAACGGTCCAATGGAGAACGGGGAAATTAAACCTAATCCTGGAATGGAAGGATACACCAATGATGCATTGCAGAAACTTTTGGACGAAGGCTGTCAGGCACTTCTTGTGGAGGAGCGTGCAGAGTTGCAAGCGTTGCAGCGTAAGCAGAGCCTGATCCAAGAGAGGATCGCCACTGTCAGTGCATCTGTGAATGAGCTCTCAAAGTCTGAGCTTGTGATGTCCGATAGTACAAAGTGGAAAATCTGCAAGTCAAGAAAGATTGCTGGAGAGGTTGATTGTGTCAGTGAAACTGCATTGATCCCTGATGATCAGAATTTGGAAGAGCAAGAGCAGAACACCAACGAA
>NC_140977.1:39277256-39314756 GCF_056783735.1 Eptatretus burgeri | reverse complement strand
GAGGAAGGAAGATAAGGAGACTTGGTGGTGGAATGAGGAAGTACAGGAAAGTATAAGGAAGAAGGGGTTGGCGAAAAAGAAGTGGGATAGTCAGAGAGATGAAGAAAGTCGGCAGGAGTACAAGGAGTGGCGTCGAAAGGCAAAAAGAGAGGTGGCAAAGGCCAAGGAAAAGGCATATGACGAGCTGTATGAGAAGTTGGGTACAAAAGAAGGGGAAAAGGATTTATACCGATTGGCAAGACAGAGGGACCGAGCTGGGAAGGATGTGCTGCAGGTTAGGGTGATAAAGGACGCAAATGGGAATGTGCTGACGAGCGAGGAGAGTGTGTTGAGAAGGTGGATGGAGTACTTTGAGGAGCTGATGAATGAAGAAAATGAGAGAGAGAGAAGGTTGGAAGAGGTGGAGATAGTGAATCTGGAAGTGGGGTGGATCAGTAAGGATGAAGTGAGGACTGCTATGAAGAAGATGAAAAGTGGAAAGGCGGTTGGCCCAGATGGTATACCAGTGGAGGCATGGAAGTGCTTAGGAGAGATGGCAGTGGGGTTGTTAACCAGATTGTTTAATAAAGTCTTGGAAAGTGAGAGGATGCCGGAGGAGTGGAGATTAAGTGTGCTAGTTCCGATTTTCAAGAATAAGGGTGATGTGCAGCGCTGTGGAAATTACAGAGGGATAAAGTTGTTAAGCCACACCATGAAGTTGTGGGAAAGAGTAGTGGAAGCTAGGTTGAGACGAGAGGTGATGATCTGTGAGCAGCAATATGGGTTTATGCCAGGAAAGAGCACCACTGATGCGATGTTTGCTTTGAGAATGTTGATGGAGAAGTATAGGGAAGGCCAGAAAGAGTTACATTGTGTGTTTGTGGATTTAGAGAAAGCTTATGATAGGGTGCCAAGAGAGGAGTTGTGGTATTGTATGAGGAAGTCGGGAGTGTTGGAGAAGTATGTGAGGATCGTGCAGGATATGTATGAGGACAGTGTGACAGCGGTGAGGTGTGCAGTAGGAATGACGGACCGGTTTAAGGTTAAAGTGGGATTGCACCAAGGATCGACTCTGAGCCCTTTCCTGTTTGCAATGGTGATGGACAGGTTGACGGACGAGATCAGACTGGAGTCTCCATGGACCATGATGTTCGCGGATGACATCATGATCTGTAGGGAGAGTAGGGAGCAGGCTGAATCGAGCCTTGAGAGGTGGAGGTACGCACTGGAGAGAAGGGGAATGATAGTCAGTCGGAGTAAGACGGAGGACATGTGCGTAAATGAGAGGGAGGGTGGTGGTATGGTGCAGTTGCAAGGAGTTGAGGTGGGGAAGGTGGATTGGTTTAAATACTTGGGATCAACTGTCCAAAGTAACGGAGAGTGTGGGAGAGAAGTGAAAAAGAGAGTGCAGGCAGGATGGAGTGGGTGGAGAAGAGTTGCAGGAGTGATTTGTGACAGAAGGGTAGCTGCAAGAGTGAAGGGGAAAGTATACAAGACGGTAGTGAGACCAGCTATGTTGTATGGTTTGGAGGCGGTGGCGCTAACAAAAAGACAGGAAGCAGAGCTGGAGGTGGCAGAGTTAAAGATGCTGCGATTCTCGTTGGGAGTGACGAGGATGGATAGGATAAGAAATGAGTGTATTAGAGGGACAGCACAGGTAGGACGGTTTGGAAACAAAGTGAGAGAGGCGAGATTGAGATGGTTTGGACATGTGCACAGGAGGGAAACGGAGTATATCGGGAGAAGGATGTTGAAGATGGAGCCGCCAGGCAGGAGGAGAAGAGGAAGGCCAAAGAAGAGGTTCATGGATGCGGTGAGGGCGGACATGCGGGTGGTTGGAGTGTCAATGGAAGATGTGGAGGATAGAGCGAAATGGAGACAGTTGGTCCGCTGTGGCGACCCCTAACGGGAGCAAGCCGAAAGAGGAAGAAGAAGATTTACCGTCTTTTTTATGAGGGGCTTAGGAAAGTGGGCGGAGCTTAGGGAAAGTGGACGTGGTTGATGAAAAGTGGGAGTGGCGTAGGAAAGTGGGCGTGGGACAGGAAAGTGGGAGTGGCGTAGGAAAGTGGGCGTGGGACAGGAAAGTGGGAGTGGCGTAGGAAAGTGGGCGTGGCACAGGAAAGTGGGAGTGGCGTAGGAAAGTGGGCGTGGCACAGGAAAGTGGGAGTGGCGTAGGAAAGTGGGCGTGGCTTATGAAAAATATTGTGTGGCTCAGGAGGTGTGGTCAAACAAGAGCATTGAGAGAAGTTTATCGGGTTTTCCGTGTGTGTGTGTGTGTGTGTGTGTGTGTGTGTGTGTGTGTGTGTGTGTGTGTGTGTGTGTGTGTGTGTGTGTGTGTGTGTGTGTGTGTCTGCAACATGAGGCTCCACAGCACAAACCAGCAAACCAATTATTTTTCAAATGGTAGTCCTTCAAAAATAGGGTGTCTATTTACCGTCATTTTTTATGAGGAGTGCCAGTTGGCAAAATACGCAATAGGAAAAATCTTGCCAGGCAGAGGAACAATGGTATGTTAACCAATACGTCTTGGCAATGAATCTTCGTCGGTGGGTCGGTCAGAATGAAAAGCATCATATCTAGCGCTTCGATCCTCGCGAATCCCTCGTCGCCTCCCGGCTTGTATATATATTGTTACGAATTTCGCCCGCCCGGCATGCGATCGGCCGTGTAACTCTAATAGCAGCCGCATCGCCCACCGGACAGACAATTCAGTCGTGACCCTCCTGGAACTACCGCCAGGAGCCAGTCACGGGTGGAGGTTTAACCTCACCACAACCCAGTCCGCCTTCTACCAGCGCGAAATAGGGTGAATCACCGAATGTCGATATACCTAAGTACCCGCGCGGGTAGCGTACCGAGGAGTTGTACCACGCCGCAGGTCGGCTCTGGACACGAACCGCTGAAGCGGCTCGTTCCGTGCTCAGGGGATAACCGAGCGGAGTTATCGCCGACCTCGACGGTTCAGATTACTTGCTGGGTGTCTAAACCCACTACCAATCCCTTCCGTGATGCAAGATGGCACTTTCAAACGAAGGAAAGGACGCAACGAAACGGGTCACAATTTAACAAGCACTTTTATTTCACACTCACACAAGGCAAGCACGTATTCACAGCCATACAGTAAGAATGCACATATAACAGTCAAAGCAACGCAGAGCTACAACCGAATAAAGCAATGTACAAGCACTTATTCAGGTTTACTTAAAAGACTGGCGCCACACACACATTTACACAAAAAGCAAATATAAGCTACCCTCATAGGCAAGGGGGCAGACAGGTCCGTGGACCAAATGTACGTGGGACCTGGGTGAGTGGCCAGGTCCACGAGACCATAGGGGTCTTACCCGCGCCGTCGTGGCGCGATGGCAGGCTAGCCGCAATGTCAGCGTAACGTGCCTGACTCCGTGCCCCTGAGGTGGTCGGTGAGCTCCTTTAGGCGTGCGTTGTGCAGGCACGTGTTGGTCGGTCGACACCACGGTTGGGGTGGGGAACGGACAGGGTTACCGGCGCTATCTCAGCACGGATGGGGGGAATTGTTGATGCTCGGGGTGGAGAGAGAGGAATGGCGGACGCTCCATCCCGCTAGCGGGGCCTTGGGACCGCACCGACTCCGGCAAACCCTCGCCCCTGAGCCCTCTTCCGCGTCCCTGCTTCACTCCGCGACTCGTCCCTCGACCTCAACTCCGAGCTCCGTCCCCTTCGCCGTCCGATCCCCGCAAACACAACTCAGACTCCACGACTTCGACCACGACCCAACAATGACAACTTCGACGACGACTTCCGTCTTCACTCGACCAGCCAGCGCGAGTAGCCTTCTGCTCGCGTCTTTATAGACGTGTATGTAAATGTGTTACACGTGGATGAGCGTGTATGTAAATTCGCGGATCAAAACGTGCTTGGAGGTGGGGCCACGCCACCCGATGTTCAGCCATTGGTCGGGCAAAAAGGGGACGTGAGCCTCTCTTGATCCGAATTTCCTCCGAAAAGGAATCCACATGCATCACGCTTGGGGGCGGGGCCACACCGCCCGACGCTCGCCCATTGGACGGAGGAAAAGGGGGCGTGTACCTCCCCTGATCCGATTTCCTCTCCCGTAAAGGCATCCATTTGTACTCGCGGCTCGACGCGTTCGGCAACAATCACCGAACGGGCCCTGGACCGCACGACGTTCGGTGTTGACAGGTGATGTGGTAGGTTGTGGAAGGAGAAAGGCGAAGGTGGTGGGGGGGTTGCTGTGGTGGTTTGGTTGTTGGCGGGCGTCGTTTGAGAATGGGGGTGAGGTGATGCTTGCGGGGTGGGGTTGTGGAGATGAAGGTAGTGGCGGTTTGGTGTAGTTGTTCGGGGGCGTTGGTGGTGGCGATTCGGTTGTTGGGGGTGATTGGTCCAAAATAATGACAGATAAAGAAAAATGGCTAACTCAAAGCGTAGCAGCCCGGATGAATCGCACATATTCCCTCTAAACAACTGGTGTGGACTAACTACACATGAACTTATCGATATATCTAACCTGAGGTCCTTTCTGGTGTATTGCAAATTTCCACAGCCGAAACAATGTATATGTATATCTATGTTCTACTGCTGATTTTCAAATGTTGATTGGCTCTTGTGCAAGAGTCTGGTGGCCCCGCCCCCATCAGACTGATTGACAGTTGTAGTCCCGCCCACAACGCTGATCCCTTCCTATTCCTTTACAAAGGGGAATTTTTGGGTCTCATGTTTCTTCTTCAGCGATGATGTCCCAAAGTTTAATGAGTGTTATTGGATGGGGATTTCTCTGCAGATGATTGGTAGGTATTTTATAGGTTTACAAGATCGATCTTGTTAGATTTTTTTTTTTTTGGAAGATTTATGTTGCATTGAGCCAAATGGAGTGTTCCGAGCCATCCCTACATAAGAAGTCTACCGACTTCTTGATAATTCATTTGAAATAAAATAGATTTTAAAGGTCAGAGAAAAAAATTCCAGAAGTTTACTGCTGTAGATGCAGAATCTTATCCACCACCTTATTTAAGATGTTCCATTCGTTATTTGTGCATGTTGTTTGTGTCCTTTATGACGTCCTTAAAAGCAGTAAGTTTCCTGTTTGTAATGATTTTCAATTTTGTTTGACTGCTCGGCAGAGTAAGAAAATCGCATCTGTCTCCGAAGGAATCTGTTCAGTTTGGCATTTTTAATATGAAATAGGCAAAGCCTAGAAACAAACGAAACCCATTAGAATTACCATTTAGAACCATCTAGATTTAAATTAAACACTGTGGGTTAGAAAGATTCTTCTTACTTTTTCATTGACGGATGGAAGTAAGGACATACCGAAATATTGAAGCGGCTTCACCATTTAAAAATTATCTCTGTGCATGTTCAATCGGTACAAATTCAGAGCCAAAGTACTGCTAAACTCCAGGTTTGTTTTCCGATTCATGTTCAAACTATAACATGGAATTGAAATCAAGTTGTTCCTCGATCATAAACTGACGTTTGTAGATGGATGGACAGACAGAAGTGAACCAATTGCTTCACCCTTCTTTTCGCTTTGCGTGCGTGGGGTAAAAAAAAAAAACAATTGCCTCAGTGACCTTGGGCAAACTATGACATCTGATATTCATCCTCAACCATTCTGGGGTATCAGTGGGAAGTTAATGATCTGATTCGACAATTGGGATCCAATTATCCAAAAAAAACAAACCCAAAACGACCATTATAAGACAGTTAAAGTCGTAGACTGCTTCATTGCTTTGCAAAGATGACTATAATTTAAGCACCAGATATAGCCACAGGATGTGAGACATCGATGATCAAATTTTCCAAACACTTTAAAATACCGTAGTATCACTTTGTACTTGAGTTTGCTCAGCATCAATAATATCGATTTGATGGGTTTCTTATGTGTCATAAACAGGGACCATTTCCCCTTGTGGCCGAGTCCTGCTTGCTTCTTCTCCATATCTGGCTTTTGATGCCCTCATCGCAAGCTCCAACTCAGGCAAGCAAGCTCTTGCGACTGGGAGATCGTTTTGCCTCCGAGCCTCCCTTTCGCCTCGCCTGGTCCAATCTCCGCTCCTCGAGCTTTCTACACTCTGTCCATGACGATGTCTTCGCTACACGGTCTTCCACTGAGTAACTGGAAATCATTGCAGCCGTCTGTACGACGATCCGAAGTGCGAGGTTTTGATATGTTTTTATTTTATTTAAAAACCCACATTTTTTGATGACGCCGCATCTTCGAGTTGTAGCATTGGAAAGACTTTTCATCTTGTGGGGATATAACTACTTTTGGCGTAGACAGAAAATGAGGCCTAATCTTTTTCTTTATTCTCTTGTATTGCTTGAATGTCATTCAAATGCAAGTGCAACGTTTTCAAACTCGTATTTCCCCACGTTGTGTAGTTTTGCTTCTCAAGAACATGATTTATAGGAATAAAGTTTTCTGAAAAAGACATTATTTCGTTTAAATTTGCTTTTTCCTCCCAGATTAAATTTTCCCTTGACTTTGACTTGCTTCCCTGTTCAATTAAAGGTTTGTTTGAGCAAGGAAATGTTTTGTTTTAAAAGGGATTTTTTATCTTTAACTTTAATCCAATAAACGGTGGGATTTCATATTTGTTAAGAGTGACGAAAGCTCAGGGATAACTTAGGTCTGTAACTTTTAACATAAGACTAAAAGGGGTACCTGGAGAAAAATCAACTTTCACCCTTTAAAAATTGTGCGAATAAATTATTGCAATATCAGCTCCTTTTTTTGTGTATCCTTTACTCATGTGTTGCAAGTCGAGCAAAAGGTGGTGTTTAATCACACATACTGTTTGATATGGCGATATATTATTGTTATATGAATGAAATGGAAATGTTGGGACAAAAGTATTGAAGAAAGCAATCGTTTTCTGAATCGAATTGATAAGAGAAACGGAATTGAATGAGACTCACCATTATTATAAGTGAAGGCGGAAGAGTTTTTGTTTTCATGTAAATTGAAACTGATCCATCTATCCTCACCTTACTCAACTATATCATACTGTTTGCAGATTGGGCTTTGTTGGTGGTATCTCCTATAGGACAATTGTGGACGGACGCACGCACGCACGCAGGGATGGATGGATGCAGGCACGCCGAGACCGAGTTCATTTTATATTATAGACGTAGGCTCATGGAAGAGTGAGGAGACTGACGGTAACTGGATTTGTTACAAGGCAATGCAGGGGTAGTGGGGCCACGGTTGGATAAAACGAGCAAGGAAACAAAACGAAGAGCAGATTATTATTTATTTGTATGCAGCCTGTGGCTGCTGGTTGTATCATTACTGGGAGCACGGTTGTGCCGCTGATGCAGTGCCCCCCTGTTTCCAGGAAGCTGGTACTCATTTTGCCGACCTCGAAAGGATGACAGGTTGAGTCTACCCACCTGGTGTTATTTAACGGCTCAACAGGGGCTCATACTTGAAAACCCGAGGATCTTAAGTCAGCCACCTTTACTGTTAAGCCAACACCAGGCGTTATGAAGAGCAGGTAGAGGAGGGACATTTGGTAACCGACAAGTTAGAGGGTCGAGTGAGGTGAGGTTAATCGAGGTTGTAAAGATCATGGTTAGGGATCGGGGGATGACTTGGGATGTTGCTTGCTTTGTAGCCCTAGACTGAAAATTTTGATTGATCCGTCTCCAGAAGGCAGTTCCAGAGATGGGAGAAAAGTGAAGGTGTTTCACCGGGAGGTGTGCACTGAAAGAACGCGTGCATCCTGAAGGAGTTGATGGGGGCAGGAGGGATAAGAGAGCAGGGAAAACTAGACCCAAATAGAGGTGCCACCAACCTGTTTGTGATGTGAGAGCAACAGGCTCTTTGCTTTGGCATCATTGTGGGAGATGCTAATAATTTTCAGTTCTCGATTCCAGGAGAGACGCATGTGATGCTGGCATCTCAGCCAATAGAGGAGAGCAGTACTCCATTGAGCTACACACAAAGACCTTGTTGGCTAAGTAGATTTGATTTTTCAAGGAATTATTTGGAACGACAGAGTGTGCCCAGTCTGTGGTTGGTTTTGCAGGCCTACTTTCCCATATGGTCAAACTGAGAGGAACAAGAGACTGAAGCTCTTCTAGTACTCTGGCTGTCTATGGAAATAGAGTGTAGGTTGGTTGACAATATTTCCGGAGTGACAATGAAAAGCAGATTTGCCAGGATTGAAAGACTTATTCCAAAACTGAGACTAGCAGCCAATCAATTCCTGATCAGCAAAGAGTGATGCAGCTGCTGTCATCCTTGTGGGGGGGGGGGGGGATAGGTACACAACTGGTTTGAGTCATCTGTAAAAAGGAAGAGAGAGTTTTCCAGCATCAGAGAGATTGTTAATGGAGATAAGACTGGGCCCAATACACTGCCTTGCGGCACTGCATCCTCACTGGGAGAGGAGAGGAGAGGAGAGGAGTCGAGGGATCAATTATCTTCCATTACTTAGAGGAGAAGCGTCTGCCCATGCGTCCGTCCATCACACGAATAAGAAGCAGGACCACAAGCTCTAATGAAGTGGTTCCTGCTGTTGTATAATAATGTAAATGGTTCCGTTGGAAAGCTAATAATCAATTTACTTGGAACAAAAATTGGTGTCCATTTAACCATGAAGAAGCCTGTTTTAAAAGCCGTCTTTCCATGTTTGGATAAGAAGAAGAAGCAGGAATGGAACTTGATGCAGCGGTTCCAACAATAACATTTATTATTTTATGACAACAGGAACCCTTTTCGAAGGACAGGGGAGGAGCACACAAAAGAAAATATAGCAATAGAAAAATATATAAAAGTACATGGTAGAAGAAACACGTGAACAACAACAACCATGATAGCAGCAACTACATATTAGAAAATCTTTTTTGACGATTGTTTCACTTCATTTTGCATCATTGAGATTCACACATAGATAAGCGATATGTTTAAGTACAACATGCTGTCTCATTGAACCCATCAGCGAAGGGACGGGTTGACACGCCTACTAATTTATCATTTGCTGGACATTCGGAGGAATCTATGTCACACAAATTGTGAACTGCACTATGGTAGATAAATACTGGACAAATGAATATTGTTACGGTTCCAGGAACCGTATGCATACAAACATACGGTTGTCCTGAAGTTAGTTATGCCATAAGCATATGTGTAGATAGATTCCTATCTTGTGTGTAGTGGGAAGACATGGGTGCGTTGTGATGTTTTTTTAGTTAGATTAATAAATCATTATATCCCATCCATTACAATCCACGGTACCATAGCGCTTGCAGCCCTTGGTTCGCTGACCACAGCACACCATTGTCCATCTGCTGTCTCCGGAGGCTCGTTTCTTGAGGCAAAATCTTCACGCTCGCTGTTCCAGTTCCTCGGCTTCCCAAAACGTTCCAATTCCTTCTTGACGGGTCCAGACACGCGTGGAGTGGGCGGGCTTTCCCAGCCTGGCCGAAACCCCACCCAGGAAGGGCGGACCCCATGAAGGCCCTGTCCAATGAGGACGGACGATGATGTCGGCTTCGCCAAGGCCCCTCCCCGACATTGGGGATCTATAAATTACGACACCATCCTCAGAGTGTAGTGAGAGGGTAGGAGAGTTCGTTGGTTGGTAGTGAGAGAGTCGGAGAGTGCGGTGTTGGTTGAGGGAGGAAGAGGTTCGCTGGTTGGATTTGAAAGTTCATTCGTTCGTTCGTTCGTTGGTTGGTTGTGAGAAGCTGAAAAGACCTTGACCAGGCCTCGGTCAAGTCCTGCTCTTGTCTGCAGCCCCGTTCATACCTTGGACTCCGCGCTCTCCACCCGGGCTCCTTCGCAGACACGGTCTCCACACGTGCGGCTGTGGGCCGAACTGCACGACCTGTCGGGTGCCGCACCACGGAGCATCCCTTCCCTAGGAATGTTCAGGTACCAAAAGAACTGCGACCTCAACTCCCTCCCTCCATGGCTGCAAAAGTCCTTTGCCATTCAACTGGGTTTATTTTGTCCGAGTGTGTCTGAGTGCGTGGCGCCAGTCCATTAAGTGAAAACTATAAGTTATTTGAACCTTGTAATTCATGCCTGTATTATTCTCGTGACAAGTCTGCTCTGTGTCCTCTTTTGTAAGTTCCTGTAAAATTGTCGCACTACATCTCTCTTCTGTCCCCTGCACAACACACCAGTAAACCTGTTCCTGTACCACGTGTTTTTCCTCGCCAAGTGTAAATAAATGATTGTAGAAATGTTCTCAGTTCGTTTTTGTCTTTTCCTTCATTGGTCCAGCATGGTTCGGATCTGCGTTTAGCCAGGTCTTTAACCCCGATAATCTGTTAATTCTCGCCGGTGCGTCCTTGGCAGTTCCGCTCGGCTGCATCCGATCCGGAGTTGGTAGTTGGTACTCTACCGTAGTTGTTAGAGTGACCCGGTTCGGGCAAGGCGTACCGAGGGCATGGTTCCTCGGAAGTTGAAACCGCATGGTTAATTAGGTAAACTGATTACACCTGGCAGAAGACCCTACGCTACGCGGTTGAGGTATTGGCGTCCATGGTCGATTAAGCGACCCGCCGCGTCACGGAATTATCCGTGAGCGACGGCCTACAATTCCGGGAGTCTGGTGGGAGATGACGTAACTTCCCCCACCTCATGGTCGTTCTCGCCACCGGACCCTGGCCCGCAACAATATTATAATATTAGATTTGTACTTGGATCCCGACACCATGAGCAAAGTGCTCACGTAGCAAGCGCCAACATGCTGTCCCAACTGATTGTGAATTCATGTAATGCAATTATGTTTGCACTTGATCTTCAGTCTTCAAGTCCAATGTGGAACTTCCGGTTGAGGGTTTGCGTGCAAGTTTCAGAACTCCGAATGGTAGAACATAATAAATGCTTTTTGTTGTTCTTGTTTTTTTGTGTTTAAAATTGTGATTTTGTGTCAGGTGTTGTGTATTTGGTGACACTTAAGGTTGTAGTCATGTTTGTAACAGATTAGCAGGTAGCTGTATTAGTTTCATTGTGAAGTGTCAGGCTAAGGCCTACTTGTTTGTAGCTCCAAGTCGAGTAGTGAAGTGATTTGGAAATGGAGTAACAGGGAGTGAGGTAATCGATAAATAAGGAGAAGAGAAGAACATTACAAACGGTGGTTTGATGTGAGCCGTATCAGGGATCGTGGAAATAGCGGGGTAGTCATTGTAGGAATGAGAGGAAATTGCTCACATGAAGAGTTATGCGAGGTTAAAAGTGTGTAGTAGAAGAGTGGTAGCAGCCGCGCGAATACAGCGGTGGTGTCTGTTTCTGGGTGCTTACGATTATGATATTCAGTTCCGAAGCACTGAGAAGCATGCTAACTGCGACGGGCTCTCACGCTTGCCGTGTGCGGAGGGTCCAGCTGCGTCTGAGTTGAGCGACCGGGTCGATGTGTTCGCGCTGGGCCAGGTCCAAAGCGGGCCGGTCACGGCCAGGCAGGTCGCGGTGGAATCGGCTCGTGATCCGGTGCTTGCCCGTGTCGTCCAGGCGATTTCTACGGGGAATTGGAGCGATCTGCCTTCGACACCGGCATTTCAACCTTTCACGTCACGCGCAGCGGAGCTGTCGTTGGTCCAACGGTGCGTAATGTGGGGAATGAGGACCGTGATTCCACCGAAGTTCAGGCAGCGGTGTTTGGAAGAACTGCATGTCAGTCACCTTGGCATCGTGAAGACCAAGAGTCTTGCTCGTAGCCTGTTGTGGTGGCCGGGGTTGGACAAAGACATTGAGCAGTTGGTTAAGCGTTGCGTCACGTGCCAGACAGATGCTGATAACCCGCGTCGAGCTTCGGGTCTCTGGCCTGTGCCAGACCGAGCTTGGCAGAGGGTCCATGTAGATTTTGCGGGACCGGTTAATGGCAAAATGTTTTTGATTGTGATCGATGCATTCTCTAAATGGCCGGAGGTTGTAGTAATGCAGCATACTTCAGCAAACATTACAGTAGAGAAACTGCGGACGATCTTTGCTAATAAAGGGTTGCCGGAGATCCTGGTCTCTGATAATGGTCCGCAGTTCATCGCGGGTGTATTTGATGAGTTTATGCGCCAGAATGGTATTCGACATCTAAGGTCCGCACCGTATCACCTTGAGACGAATGGCCAAGCTGAGTCGTTTGTCAAGATGTTGAAGCGGGCTTTGCGCAGGGGGGTGTTGCACCTGTGCAGGCGGTGGTCGATGTCTTTTTGCTCCATTACAGGAACGCAGTTCATCCTGTCACGGGTGATTCGCCTGCCATTCGTCTCTATGGACGGGCTTTGCGGTTCAGGCTGGATTTGCTGTGACCTGGAGGGTCGGGGAGTGGGGCGATGTCGCGTCCGGCGCAGCTGCGCAGCTTCGAGGTGGGGCAGCGGGTAATGGTACGCGATTATTTCCACGGGTCCAAATGGGTGCCGACGGTGGTCTCTGTGGTGCTGGGGCCGGCGAATTGCATGGTGCAGACTGATGGTGGGGATGTGTGGAAGCGGCACGTGTACCAAATGCATGATCGCTGTTCAGCGTCACCCCCCCCCCACCCGTCACCCTCCCCGGGCCGAACGATGCGGGACCCCCACCGGTAGTATCGCCGGCACCTGACGTTGTGTCGCCGGGGCTGGTTGGGCTGACGCCAAGGGGGTCTTCGCCTGATGCCGTCCTACCCGGGGACGTCGAGCAGGCTGGGCGGTCGGGGGTGGCTGGTGTTGCGGAAAGTGCGAGTCCGGCGAGGGTGTCACCTCGACCGAGCCGGGAGGCGTCTGAGCCTGGGCTGTCTGGTGGCGCTGCCCGTCCGAGGCGGGTCAGGGTGCGGCCGCGGTACTTGGAGGATTATGAGTGTTGATGGGTTTCAGATTGTCATGTTGTGATTGTCCGTTCATCGTGTGACGGGTCATTTTACGAGGGGAGGAGTGTGCTGTGTCACGTGATTGGGTTTTCGTATATCATGCCTCGCCCGCTCGGGGTGGCAGGAGTGTGCTTCTGGTCGCGCATAAAGCGGAGTAGATGGTGGCCCGCGTGCTTCTTGCGTCCCACCGTGGTGCACTCTAACAGCACCGAGAAAAACGTGACGCGACCGCTAGGAGGAGCACAAAATTGGTCCTTCAGTATTAATATATAGAAGATACAATGTTTCTTGTTACATTTTTTTTGTGTCAAATTTACATTCTGAGGTAGTGAGCATGTGCAGAAGAGGGATTTACATTGCAGACGCTATTTTCGAGGAGTGGAATTACACTTCTCAGCAATAACGGCCTGTCGACGGCAGACGTAATGACGTCACCGAATGACCGATGATGTCATGATGTCCTGACGCCTCTCAGCGGTGACGTCACACGTCATAGATAATAATAATAATAATTTGAGTACACTACTGTAAACATAACAAGGGGATGTAATGCCTCGAACGTCTGATCATTTCATCGTGTTGAATGTGACTCCGCCGGTCATTTTTGCCGACGTGATGAAGAACCTCCATGGCTTGCTCCACTCGCCGAGATTCTTACAAAGCGGTGGACAGGAAACGTCTCCCTCGGAAAGCGATAACAAGCTGCTTGCTAACGGAACACACTCGTTGTGTTCGTGCAGCGCAGTCGCCATAATTTCACGTTCTTTTCGAACTGACCATCTCTCCTCAGAGAAGACATTCTAACC
Source organism: Eptatretus burgeri (assembly GCF_056783735.1). Taxonomy (NCBI): domain Eukaryota; kingdom Metazoa; phylum Chordata; class Myxini; order Myxiniformes; family Myxinidae; genus Eptatretus; species Eptatretus burgeri. The sequence continues at coordinate 39,301,174 of NC_140977.1, read as the reverse complement.
AACGCGTTACAGGTCTAATTGAGCGGTGTATTGGTAATCGTTTTTTTTCAGAATTTTTTTTCAATTTATTATTCGGTTTGATTACTAAAAGGATGTAACGTTATGTTCCATTGTATTGTGCGCTATATCTGAAAGCGGAGCAGAGACTAAAATCGATAAGGACGTCGGATCGACGTACTTCCTGTATTCCTACTCATCTCGTCCATCAATAAAGGTTCGTTGTTGTATTCCTATCGGTTGTAACGTTCGAGGCCTTTTATGTTTGTAAAACCAAGACGATTTATTGGATTATAGTACTTGTATCATTATGGCAAGAGTGTTGGTTTGTCGGAGAGTCTGAAATTGAATCCCACGGACAAATAATAAAAACCAATTTGAAGGATTGTGGCCTTGAATGGGATGATAGGAGGCCTTTGGAAAGCTATGATGATAATTCTGCCGTTTGTGGAGTGATTTTTAAATACGAGTGTTTCGATGATTAAAGCGTCTTCGGAGGTGTGTCCGATCTTGGTGGGTTGCCATGGTGACAGTCAGGCACGAGTGAAGCGGACTACGAGTAGGTATCACTGAATGTTATGGAGATTATTATTTTTCCATGAATGTACAGTAGAACTAATCCCAACAAGTCTGAAGACGACGATGGTTCACGAGCGTTATTTGATGATGTAGATTGTTTTAGAAGTCAAGGATGAGACAATGTGATAATGTTTGACCAAGTTATAAAAATGATCAACATGATGTGGTACGAGTGACAGGTTATAATAGCTGCAAAATGTCGAAAACCCGGTTTCGTTCAACAACTTTCAAAATTTGATCTTTGCATAAACTTTAAAGGTCACAAAACAATGTTGTGGACATTAAAATAAGGAAACAGGATACGTGCTATAGCTTATTGGAGCTAGTTCGTCGAAGAAGGTCGAAAACCCGGTTCGATTTCCACAACTTTGAAAATTCGACCTTTGTGAACTTTATAGGTCAAAGGTCAAGAATTATGACCTTTGGTGCAAAACTTCCTCCGGAACATTCCAGGAACAATATAACGTCATATAGGCTATATGGCATTTCGCACTCCTCGGATTATCCATACTTTGATGAAATCATTGTAAAAACAAACTTGAAGGGGGCGCCATGGGCAAGGTGTTCGAGATAGAGCAAAATGGTTTCAAGACTTTAGGTGGGGAATGACCTCAAGATTATGCATAAAAAATATTGTCATCCCAGCTCTCAAAGTTTGGGCGGTCGTAGGATTTTTATGTCAAAATTCGCAATTTTCTAAGTTTTTTTGACCTTGACCTTGGGACGAAAATGAAAAATCGGACAACGACAAGTTTTCGATAATTCATTTTGCTATTCAAATACCGAAGAACCCATTCCATTCAGTCAATTCCCGAGGAGAAGATAGATTTTTAATCCGACTACCCCCTAAAAATGGCTATTTTGGGGGTGTGGCTCCGCCCACAATGGGCGTAGCCACGCCCTCATCCAGTAAAACAACTAGACATTGATATCGAACACATAACCAAGTTTCATCAAGATCGGATCAAAGTGCACGGAGTTATGCTCTGGACAGACAGACAGACAGACAGACAGACATAACGAATATAGTGGTCACTCTGGCTGGCGCTCGTGAACCAACAAGGCCAAATAATGAGCGTAATCCTCCATTGGAGTAAGTCAGAATAACAAGGTAAACATGTTAGATTGAAGAGCTAATGATGCTATCCGTTGCCAGGGAAGTGAATGCAACCAACATGGTGGCCCACACAGAATTATGGGATAGCTCTCAAAACCCTCCATTGTGGGAAGTGTGATTTTTGTATATTCATGTCCTTTAAATTGTAGGATTTTTAAATGTATATTTTTATATCGGCAATATCTGTACGAATAAATGTTACAAAATAAAAATAGTACCGCCTGTCCTGAAGGTCACCTGGATCAGGAGCAACAGTCAGTCAAACCCCCCCCCCCCGCAGATCTCCTTCGACCTTCAATTTTTTGAATGCCGTGAACAAACTTTGGTATATGACGGGTGATGAAGGTTGTGGTCATGTTTCATCGAAATCATGTGTGTAGTTTTGGAGAAGAGAGCAAATACCTATTTTGGGGGTCAAAAACCCCGCTGTAGACCCCCATAATGAGCACAGATTTTGATGCGGTCGATTCGCTTCGGTCCATCACGGGTGATGAATGTTGTGGGCACTGCTCACCTTCACTCTTTCATTCCTCTTTTTTTTCCCCACCTTTGGAATAAACTCCCTCACTCTCTTCAGTCCCACTCTTCCCTCTGGGTCTTCAAGACAGCTGTTCACCACCATCTCTTATCTTCCCCCATCCAAAACCATTATCTTTTCCACTCCCGTTTATCCACCCCAAACCCACCTCCTTCAAATTCCCTGCATTCCTTTCCCGAAAGTTCCCTGTCGTGTCCATCTTGTATACTCCGTGTTCCCCGTCCCATCCCTCTCCCTTCCACAGATCTCCTCATGTGTCTGTCCCCCACTGTTTTGTCCCGCTCTCCGACACCAGTGCCGCGAGGAGGGGGATGGGTTTGTGTCCCACTCCTGACAACAGTGTTGCGGATTCGCGCCCGCCGGCGTGCGAACGGCCACGTAACTCGAATCGCGGCACGTCGCCCACCGGACGGACAATCCCGTCGTGACCCTCTCGGACTAACGCCGGGAACTAGTCACGGGTGGGCCTTTCGGCCTTACCACGATCGTGCCAATCGGCCCCCCGCGTGGGATAGGGTTGTTCGCCAAATTCGACCTACCTAAGTACCCACACGGAGGGTAGACCGGGCGATCGCACCTCGCCGCAGGTCGACTTTGGACACGGGCCACTTTAAGCGACCCGTTCCGTACTATCGGGATAACCGAGCGGTGTTATCGTCAACCTCGACGGTTCGATTAATTATCGGGCGTTTTAGCCCACGACCAACCCTTTACGTGAAGCAAGATGGAGATTCATTAAAAGAAAAGACGAAGCGAAACGGGGAAAAACAGTTCAACATAAAGCACATTTATTCTGCGGCAAACGGAAAGCACACATATACAATTATACACCAAAAGCAAATGTAAAAATAGAAGAAACACTTCTGCACAAAAAGCAAATGCAACAATGCAGATCTACTACCGACTACCGAGCACACGGCAACACTTATACAGTTTTACTTCACAGATGGCGCCGACAACACATATACTCAAAGCAAAAGTAAAAGGGACCACCCTCAACGATGAGGGGGGCAGACGGGCCTGGGGCCGAGACCGCGTCGAGCCTATCCGTCTGGTGATGAGCCGCAAAATGGCGGTGGCGCCCCGACTCCGCGGGCCTCGCTGGCACTGCCTGGAAATGGGGTGGGAACGGGGCCCCCTTCTCACACTATCTCAGCGCGGGGGGAAACAGGAGGGGGTTGTTGATGCTCGGGGGAATGAGGATATCTCACTGGCTCGGGTCCCGCGACGAGCGTCTCCACCGCGACCTCGGTCGCGTTACCGGCCTCCCCTCTCCGCAGCTCCCCGACTCTGACACGAGCGCCCTCTAGACTGCCTTCGCCGCCGCCACCTCTCCAACTCTCCACTCTTCTCAGCTCCGTCCAACTGCTTTCTCTGACTCTTCTCTTCTCAACTCTCCTTGACTGACTTTCTTCCCAACTCAACTACTGCCTTTTCGGCGAGCGAACGCGGCCCTTTATAGCCCCCGGGGCTTCGCTTATTCACCTTCGACCCTTCACCTCTGGCTGGCTCCCCATTGGACAGAGGAAAAGTGGGCGTGAATGATTTTTGATCCGCGAATCTGCATATTGCGATTATACTCCGACGCACCTGGAGGCGGGGCCAAATCGCCCCACGCTCGCTGATAGGACGGAACAGAAGTGGGCGTGAATCGTTTTTGATCCGATTTCTTCGGAAAGGCTGGTGTTTTTGCACCCGCCGCTCGGCGCGCGCCCTGCACGAGTCCAGGATCGGTGTCCACAAGCGGCGCGGGAATGGCGGTGATGCGATGGTTGCGAGAGCGAGATGTGACGGCAGGGGTCGTGGCTGTGGTTGTGAAGCGGCGTTGCGGTTGGTGGTTGTTGTGTGATGGCTGTTGAGACGTGGTTGGTGGTTGTGGTGGTAGTAATGGCGGCTGGTCCAAAATAAAGATAGTAAAAGAAAAACGGCTATCTAAAAGGGTCGCAGCCCGAATGAATGACATTTATTCCCTCTAAACAACGGGTTTGGGCCTAACTACACATATACTTACAGAGATATCTCACCTACGAGACCTGAATGGTGGTTTGTGAATTTCGTCAACCACAACAATATATTCTATCTATATGGTGATTTGTGCTCATGAGTGTTCAAGTATATATTTAAATTGAAACATAATAATAGTTGCAAAGGTTTGAAAAATATAATAATGATCCAAACAAACTTTTTTGGGAAGTTTACTGCCATTAATACAGTATCTATTAAACCACCTTATTTGAAGTGTAACTTCCTTATTTGTGCTTGTTGTTTGTGTCCTTTATGAGGTTCCTAAAGAAACAGTACATTTCCTGTTTGGAATGATTTTCAAATTTAAATTTTGTTTGGCTGCCAGACGGGCAGACAGACTAATACAAATACCTTACTCCTTTGCGCATGCCCGCTCTGGATGACATTCCATACAGTTTTCCTAATTCAGAGCCAAAGTTCTGCTGGACTGCCACCTGTGTTCGTCATGTGTGCGATAGCAACGAACTCTGCTAGTAATTTATGAATGCCACTACCTTTACTTTGCCTGAGCTAGAATGACTTGATTTCAGTGTTGTTTGTCGCATAATGCAGTTCTGTATATATTCGAGATCAGGGTGCCGATGCGAAGCAAAACTTTTCAAAGTAATACACAGAGGTATGGTGGTACCTGCAAGGTATTCCCATTGAAGCAGTGAGTTCAAGTTGCTGGGGTGTCAGGTTCATTCGTCTTTTTGTCACATTACATGTTTCCTTCTAGTTCCCTCGCTCAAGCGGTTGTTAAATTCATCGAAAGAAGGAATGGTTATCTTCTGATGGTGCCATTCACTTCCTTTCCGTGGAGGTAACACAACATTATAAGCCTTGTGTTGGCTGAGTGGTTAGGGTGGTGGCTTGGGATCCTTGGGTCCTGAGTTCAAGCCCTGTTGGCCGCTGAATTAATACACCAGGGGTTGACTCAGCCTGTCATCCTTCTGAGGTCGGTGAAATGAGTACCAGTGTGTACTGGTAGAAGGGTACCGCATCAGCGACGCAGTCGCGCTTCCAAGAAATGATAGCCACCCCGGAAGCTAAGCTGCCATTCGCAATAATACAAAGAAGAAGAAGAAGAACACAACGTTTTAAAATATTCTTTCTGCCAGTTTAAACTGACTTATTGTTTGATAAGGGATGTCGCAGGTTTGCAACGGCTAGTAAATTCTGTTGGTCTGGCAGAATGCTAATTTATTTGGTGCATCAGTATCTGTACATTTATACAACTCTCTTTGCATTGTGTTTTATTGTTTGTGTCGTTGCATAGAGGAACCATGGGTTGTGATGGTGGAACGATTCCAAAACGGCACGAGCTCGTCAAAGGCCCCAAAAAGCCTTTGCAAGTAAGGAACAGTTACAGATCTGTGGGGTCTTTTTTTGTTTGTTTTTTCCATCATATGGGCCCTCGTATTTTTCAACCAGAAAAACTCGGCGGCGCGATGGTTGGAGCATCTGCTCTGAGTCTGGGAGGTCGGTGGTTCAAACCCTGGCGGAGTCATGCCAAAGACTTTCTTTTGGGAGGAGGAAAAATCTCAGGAAATGTCCCGCTGAGTGCAGTGAGAAATATGGCACCATTGATGTGATGTCACTGGTACCCAGGAGTGCCCTGGGAAGTGATGGCATTCCCTAGCCCAAGGAGTGTGTGTGTGTGTGTGTGTGTGTGTGTGTGTGTGTGTGTGTGTGTGTGTGTGTGTGTGTGTGTGTGTGTGTGTGTGTGTGTGTGTGTGTGTGTGTGTGTGGTATGTTCGTTCATTCTATTATGAGCCTTTAAAGTTTAAAATGTTACAGATTTATGGAGACCTTAAGTGACAAAGGTTGGCAGGTTAACAGACTATGCAAGGTTATGGGTATGGGAGGGTGAGGAGGAATGACACAAAAACTCATAACAATGGCCTGGAGAGGAATAGAATGGGAAAACATCAACGTAAGTGGAAGAGATGTGCATGGGTGGGCAGGACAAGGACACAGGGAGACTGTTCCACAATCCAGAGAATAAGGGGACGCATGAATGCAAGTGGACAAACAGCCTGGACTTTCAGAGGGTGAATGGGTGAGGGTTTCTTGAGCTACTTGTGTGACCTGGGTGGCTTCGGGAGGGCTGGAGAAGTGAGACCAGATTTTAATAGATCTGCTCAACATTTTTAATTTCTATCGGTGGCGAACATTCTTTCCACGTTGGTTGTCCCGATTTATTTTACGGTTCATAAGTTAAGGTCAGCAGACAGATTGGTTTAGAGATGCCCATTAGTTGGATCAAAAAGTTTCAAACTTTACTACAGAGCTATCTTTTTTTCTCTTTCTCTCCCTTAATGGCTTTTGCATTGTTTAATTGTTTCCTCTTGATCCTTGTTTTCCAGGTTGATAAAGAAGCTAACCTTATGGCCCAATGGTTCCACTGCGCTCTAAGCCAGGAGAAGCTTTGTCCTCCAATTGTTTCCTGTGCGCTGGGAAGGTGAATCATTTTGGTTCTCGTTGATTTACTGTTTCTAACTTCAAAGCACTATCACTTCATGGGTTCTGTGGTTTCTTGGCAGAATGATCATTTTAACCTTTACATTGAAAATGTTCACAAAAGCTTGAAATGACCGTTCTGCCCGTTGATTGAATCTGCACTCATCTTTCTCATAGGATTGTAGTATTATATTACACAGCAAACGTACTTTAAAAGGATTTGTTTCACTCTTCTGTGAGCGTTGATGTCTTTCTTGCTCTTGTTTCTCTTCACTGCTCAAAATACATTTGGTTAAAGTGTTGTACCAGGTCGATGTTTATGTATCTACAGTAATTTACATTAAGACTGGCAGAATAGCTTTGAGGTATGCATACTTGCCTCTGAGCCGTCTAACCTGGGTTCAAATTTAGACCCAGCTGTGGTACTTACCATATGCTCATGGTACTTCGATTCTGGTTTTTCACCAAAATCTCATTAATTCGTCCTTGGCACACACCCAATCTGCTCAACTAGTTTCGTCTGACTCCATCTATAACTTCTTCAGATATCCTGCACACAGAGAAATAGGGGTGAAAACATAACCTCCAGCCATCTTCATTGGCGGAAGGAATTAAAATAATAGCTTGAACGTAAAACTTATGTTTATGAGTAAATAAAATGAGTGCCATGATTTATATCTACTATAAATGGTTGAGGTGTGTGTGTGTGTGTGTGTGTGTGTGTGTGTGTGTGTGTGTGTGTGTGTGTGTGTGTGTGTGTGTGTGTGTGTGTGTGTGTGTGTGTGTGATGTTTTTGTGGAGTTCCACTGTCACTTTCTGATATGGAATGTGATGCACCAAAGTGATTGTTATGATCTGAGTTGATTAGACTGATTAACTACAAAGAATCCGGAAGAATTCCCATGCTTTAAATGCACGCCATGTTCAGGTGTAAAGAGCAGCTTAATACGTTCTTCCATGGCATGGCATTCTATTTACAAAACAAATAACAAAAATTATGACATTGTAACAAAGCATATATTAATTAATGAGAATAATATTGTTGCGGTATTCGCGCCCGCCGGCGTGCTGACGGCCACGTAACTCGAATCGCGGCACGTCGCCCACCGGACGGACAATCCAGTCGTGACCCTCTCGGACTAACGCCGGGAACCAGTCACGGGTGGACCTTTCGGTCTCACCGCGATCGAGCCAATCAGCCCCCGCATGGGATAGGGTTGCTCGCCAAATTCGACCTACCTAAGTACCCACGCGGAGGGTAGACCGGGCGATCGCACCTCGCCGCAGGTCGACTTCGGACACGGGCCACTTAAGCGACCCGTTCCGTACTATCGGGATAACCGAGCGGTGTTATTCGTCGACCTCGACGGTTCGATTAATTATCGGGCGTATTCAGCCCACTACCAACCCTTTACGTGAAGCAAGATGAGGATTCAATGAAGGAAATGACGAAGCGAAGCGGGAAACAGTTCAACACAAAGCACATTTATTCGCGACGAACGGAAAGCACACATATACAATTCCACCAAATGCACACAGAAAAGAAAAACACAATGCAATTTACACAAAAAGCAAATGCGACAATGCAGATCTAATACCGATTACATGAGCACACGGCAACACTTATACAATTTTACTTCACAGACGGCGCCGACAACACATACCCAAAACCAAGGAAAGAATACCCTCAAGGATGAGGCGGGCCTGAGGCCGAGACCGGGTCGGGCCTACCCGTCTGGTGATGAGACGCGGAGCGGCGATGGTGCCTCAACTCCGCGGGCCTCGCGGGCAGTGTCTGGTAGGGGGTGGGAAAGGGGCCCCCTTGGTCGCACTATCTCAGCGCGGGGGGAAACAGGAGGGGGTTGCTGATGCTCGGGGTATAGAGGATTTTTATTGCCCCGCGACGAGCGTCTCCACCTCGGCCAGGTCGCGCTGTCGGCCTCCCTGGGGTGCAGCTCCCTGCACGACGCGAGCACCCCCTCGTCTGCCCTCGCCGCCTCTCCACAGCTCCGTCCCCTCCGCTCCGACTCCAACGCACACGACGACCTGCTCCTTCTTGCCAACTCCACCGCCCGCGAAGTCTTAACTCTCTTTTCCTCTCGACTCTACCACTCACTGGACTGACGAACACGGTCGCTTATATAAGCCCCGTGGCTTCGCCTTTGACCCCCTCCCTTCGACCTTTCACCTCGCTCCCCATTGGCCCGAGAAAAAGTGGGCGTGAATGCTTTTTGATCCATAAATTTGCATATATCGATCGCCCTCCGACGCCCTTGAGGCGGGGCCAAATCGCCCCTCGCTCACCGATTGGACGGCAAAAAGTGGGCGTGTGTCGTTTTTGATCCGTTTTTGAAGTGGAAAATCCGTGGTTTTGTACACGCTGTTCGGCGCGCGCCCTGCACGAGTCCAACACCGGTACCCACAAGCGGCGCAAGAACGGTGGCGATGCGACGGTTGCGAGGTGTGACGTGAAGGTCGTGGCGGTTGTGGTGAAGCGGCGTTGTGGTTGGTGGTTGATGTTGTGACTGGTGGTGGTAACAATGGCGGTTGGTCCAAATTAAAGATAGTAAAAGAAAAACGGCTATCCTGAAGAGTCGCAGCACGCATAAATGACATGTATTCCCACTAGACAACGGGTTTGGGCCTAACTACACATGTACTTACCGAGATACCTCACCTAAGGGACCTGAATGGTGGTTTGCGAATTTGGTAACCACAACAATATTAACAACAATCATCACACCATTTGTAAGCCTTTATCCCTGAGCAGGGGGCAGTTTCTTGCGGGCTCCAATCATGGTTCCCTTTCTTGTGGCAATGTTGTCAACCCCCCTGATGCTAACTCGGCGGCCAGCGGGGCTCGAACTCAGGATCCCTAGGATCCCAAGCCACCGCCTTAACCACCAAGCCACACCAGGCTCATAATAATATTAACAACAATAATAGTAGTAATATTATTTGGCAATAATAATAACGAACATATAATCCCCACCCTGGCCCCAATCACATCTGGACTTGGTGAAAGGCAATCTGATGCTCAATCAGTACGGCAGGCAGGTATGCTACAAGGCCATGAAGACCAAGGATTCTCAATGAACCAACAAATGGATTCTCAATGGACGAAGAGAGATAAGGCATAGTAGGAATGGACTCCAGAGACTTGGAACCGTTACAGGTGGGTAATCAGCTTTAGAATTTAGGGTTTGATTCCCAGTTCCGATGGAGGGAATTGATTACAACCGGGCAATCAATTCTTTCTCCCAAGCCTAGTACTTACCATATACTCATGGCATGTAACGTATATTCATGGTACTTACCATATACTCATGGCACTTACCGTACACTCACGGTACCTACCGTCACAGTATATACCTACCATATATTCATGGTACTTACCATCACAGTATTTACCTACCATATACTCACGGTACTTACCGTAGACTCACGGTACTTACCGTCACAGTATATTTACCTACTATATACTCATGTTACTTCCTGTATACTCACGGTACTTACCAACACAGTATTTACCTACCATATACTCATGGTACTTACCATCAGTATTTACCTACCATATACTCATGGCACTTACCGTACACTCACGGTACTTACTGTCACAGTATATTTACCTACCATATACTCATGTTACTTCCTGTATACTCACGGTACTTACCAACACAGTATTTACCTACCATATACTCATGGTACTTACCATCAGTATTTACCTACCATATACTCATGGTATTTACCATATACTCATGGCACTTACCGTACACTCACGGTACTTACTGTCACAGTATATTTACCTACCATATACTCATGTTACTTCCTGTACACTCACGGTACTTACCAACACAGTATTTACCTACCATATATTCATGGTACTTACCATCACAGTATTTACCTACAATATACTCATGGCACTTACAGTACACTCACGGTACTTACTGTCACAGTATATTTACCTACCATATACTCATGGTACTTCCTGTACACTCACGGTACTTACCCTCACAGTATTTACCTACCATATGCTCATAGCACTTACCGTACACTCACGGTACTTACTGTCACAGTATATTTACCTACCATATTCTCATGGTACTTCGCGTATATTCCTGGTAAGCACTTTGATATTTCATTTATTATTAAAAGCATTATATAAGGGTTGAATTGAAAAATGTAACGAGATATTAGTCGATGGAGCCATGAGTGTCCCTTTGCTTGTCTTTGTTTTTGAACATCATTATTTATTTTCTACATCCTTTTATGCATTTGGGTTCCAGGTTATACAACAAAGAATGTGTGTTGGAGTACCTGCTGGATAAATCTCAAGCAAAGTGTGGCCAGGAACTAGCCATGCACATTCGAAGCCTGAAGGTACATGGAAAGTGGCGCGACTGATCTGTGTGCTCCGGTTTGCATGATACACTGGAGACTTTTTAAGAGATACATCGGGGTTATCCTCCACGATTATGCGTAGCACCTCCAGGGGAAAGAGGGGACCAACTTGGTTCCTTCTACTGAGCTTTGGATATCTGTGAGGATGTTTTGAATTTTATGAATAACTAAAGGGGGCTGCCTGGGAGGGGGTGGGGGGTTAGCCAGTGCTGGGGGAGAGGGGGATACCTGGTGCTGCCTGGTTGGGTGAGCTTTTCCATGCAGGGGTTTCGGAATATTTTGGACATTGAAAAGCTCTGGAGTTATTGGCATTATGGTGGTTACCTTTTGCCTGCAGGCTGGCGGCAGCACTGCCCTACCCCACATCCCAATATACACTTTATAGCAGCCTTTGGTGGTTTCAAAACAGACATGAAGGCCAACAGGTGGTAGCCTAAAACCTTGCCCACCATCTGAAGTTCCTACACCGAAGATTTGGAGCCTCTAAGTGCGACGGTTCGGCAGTGAAAGAATTGCATACAAATGCACAACCAAACACACAAATACTTGATAATATTGTTATGTTTTTTGGAGACTCTGGCAGACACATACAAACACATAAATGATCCCAAACGTAGTGATATCTGTAGTAATTTTGTTTAGCTAAATTACCCCTTCCCCTCGTATTAGTGGAAGGGAAAGATGCATTGTGTATGTAGTTAGAACTACCCCTATTGTTCTCTTCCTCATTCTCAAACTCTGTACTCGAACGTTGTTCTCAAACTCCATTCTCATACCTCATTCTCAAACATGTAGTCTCAATCCTTTATTCTCAAACTCCATTCCCAAGCACTTTTAAACACTTAACACATTGAAACCACAAACACCATTCACTCCAGAAATCACGCCAGAAACCATACAAATGTATCCAGCAACACTTCAATGGCATACACCGAACACGATACTCTCTTTAGCGTAGCAAATGTAGGCAAGGCTGGGTGTTCATGTGAACATGAGATGCATTGTACAGCCGTTCGTCTTGTCCATTTCCTCGCCACTGAGTTACCAGCAGCCCTGCCCATTGCGTTCCTGCAACCAATCACAATGGCTGAATCACAGCACGCCAGACAATCGGAGTGGTTGGATCATGGAAGGTGGGCTTGAGAGATGACAGGAGCCAGGGTGCTAAAATGCCTGGCAGAGCAGTTCATTTCAGTTCTGGAGAGCTCATTGGAGAAGTTCAGCAAAAGTAGTCTTTGGAGTTTGGAGTTGGTTGGTTGGTTGGTCGATCGAGCGGAGGTGGTGATCGAGTGAAGAGTCTGAAGTGGGCCACACTAAGTGCCGTACCTGAGGAACTCAGCGGAACGTGCACTGAAAGGGCCAAGCGGTCGGGTGTGGAGATGATTTTCCACCATTAACTGATCGTTGAACCTAAATGTCTTTTCAAATCTGCAATATATTCCCCTTCCTTGTGTAGCTACAGTTACACAACTTCAGTACAATTTATCACATTTATTCACATACAAGATACATTTAATATGTGCACATAGGAGGTTCTGAAAAGACAAACGCATTCCAGAAATCTCAAATACAAATGGAGAATCTAAGTCTTTATATAGTTTCAGTAAGATAGTTTTTTATTATCTCTGGCACTGGTGCCAACTTGTCTGGTCTTGACATCTTCCAGGTGAAGCTTATCTTCGGGTCTCCATACAGCCCCAGCTTGACCTGGTTGAATGGTTGTAACATATTTTTAAAATCCAGACATGTTAATCCTTTCTTGATACAAACGCACAGAATGCTGGAATGACGTCAAACGCCAACTGTAATGGTCATTAAAACAGTTTCCATCCCGAAACTGGGAAGATATATTATCTTGAGCTTGGTGAATACATCTGAATACCTTCTTAAATCCACATTCCAACTTGTTTGTATCTTATATAAGAAATTCCTTTCGATAATTATGAAATGATAGGCAGTTCTTCTTATATTAAACTTACTGGCAAAGTTCAACCTGTTTACACTTTTAATATACAGGTGATCTTTCCATATAAAGGAGAAATAGAATTATGATAATTCCAAATGGATACACACTTAAAAAAGAATCTTATCATATTTAAGTACATTTTATTTCAGGTTTAATATTTCATTTTAATACCAAGTTTTAACAATCATAAATTTATTTATTTCATCACCTTCAAACCCATTATGATAACAAGGACAAATGTCTCCAAGAGCCGCGTCCTAAAGGTTTTGTCTTCACCAGAAGAAGAATAACAGGAAGAGGAAGAAGAAAAAAAAACAAAAAACAACTTCCGATATTTTGTCACGTGCTTTGATTAAGCCAATAGCGACAGCTATTGATTCTTTGTTGTCGTTGTCGATATTGATTCATGAGAATATGGTAGGACGATTGTCGTTCATGACGAGAAAATAGTGTATTTACGAAATTATAATACATTAAATGGAATAATCTTTAAATAGTAGCGTGAACTTTTCTAAACTTAAAAGCAAATGTCAGAATATATTTAAAAGTTCATGATAGACGCTCTCAAAAGGCACCCTCAATGTGAGGATGTGTACAGGTGTTTAGTATTTAAGGAGATCCGGATCCTGTATATAAAAGAGCCGAGTCCGAAAGGTTTTGTCTTCACAAGAAGAAGAAGAAGAAGAAGAAGAACAAGAAGAAGAAGAACAACGCCGAGCTCCTGAAAGCCTGTATCTCACTGGGCTGCGACAGCGTGACAAAATGCGAACGGGATTCTCCAAAATGTCTGGAAACGTTCGCAGTGGTTCTCAATTTCCTCGCGTGATTCGCAGGACGTCGCTCTGGTGTCACTGGAATTTTGAACATGTTCAAAAAATTTGTGCGACAAATTTTATCTCAAAATAGTCACAGAGTCGTCGCGATTGTCTCGAACCCTTCTCAATTTAGTTTCCGTGAGTCAGAAGGTGCGACAAATAAGACATGCAATGTAATGTAGATAGACTCACAATAGTTAAATCCAGATATGACGAAAAAAAACCCAAAAAAAACTCATAGTCCATATTGTAAAACAGCATTGTCTGTCCTCTTTCTCTCCTGTTCTGAGTAATGGCCTTCAATGCAAACTTTTCACTTTCCCATCATTCATAAATCACGTCACACATATTTTTACATAAATTAGGTCACACACAAAATATGGTCACACCGCCAAGCCCCTATCAAGGCAGATGAACAATTGGGTCACACACAATGTTTGTGGGTGCAACATTGACAAGTAACAGAACACTTTGAACAATCAGGCTTGGTCAGCATTATTCTCCTGTAATCCCACCATCCTGGTCTGCCAGGGCACAGCTCCCACACCATTGTAGTACTCAGTCAGGTACTCTCTTACTCGTTTCCCAATTGACAATATGATTGCTGGAAGGGAGAGGCCATATATATATATATATATATATATATATATATATATATATATATATATATATTTATATATTTATATATATATATATATATATATATATATATATATATATATATATATATATATATATATCTGTATATATATTTATATATATATTTATATATATATATATATAAATATATATATATATATATATATATATATATATATATATATATATATATATATATATACACATAGTCCCGATTTCTCAATTGTCACGCACAGTAGTCGTGCGACTGTTGCACGACATTTGCGTGATGGTCGCACGACCGTCATGTCACCGTCGCGCTACAGTTGCATATGCCCAGAAAATCTCAGTTTTGTCACCTGAACGTTGCACGAATGTCGTGCGACATGTATGCGAACTCCAGGCGAAGTTCATCCCAAATTTCGCCGGGAGTTCGTGGGACATTCGTGCGATATTCGTGAGACGTACGCAAATGTGTTTTAGTATAAATTCAGTGTGATTCCAAGTGAAAATTATCGCTGTTTTATCGCAATTTGGTCTCTCCAACTAGTCGCAAGCAGTCACAGCCCAGTGAGATACAGGCTTAAGAGCCATGTCTCGCTTTGCGAGACGCGGCTAAAAATGTATCTACACTTGCCACCCCCCCTCCCCTCTTCTCTTCCCCTTTCCCCCATTATTTTACTAAAAATGTGTTGAGTTTTGATTGAGATACAAGTTCTTCGGTGCATTGATAATATGGTGAATTGATGATACGCGCTGATTATATGTGTGTGCACCACGATTAGGATATCTGTGAGCTGAAACTAACCGAGAACCCTGCATGGCTGGGAGAGCAGACGGACAGGAAGGGCGACAAGTATGAGGACTTGCATGCCGCTCGCTTCATCTGTCCCATCAGCGGCCTGGAGATGAATGGAAAGCACAGGTAGGCTTATGGCGTACTTTTAACGACATCGGTTCCATTTGATTTGTATGTTGACCTTGTCGAGAAGCATTTTGGCCGACGGTGTTTCATCGAAAGTAAAACTTGCTCACATGAAGTTCATTCTTTCAAAATATGTACACACTCATTTTTCTGGTTGGTTCAGGGGATTTCGGATGGCACCGCCTTTATCACGGGTAGCATTTTCATGACAATCGGGCCCGAGTCGTACAAGTCGACGACACACGTAGGCTGGGATAGGTGAAACACCCGTTTCCCGAAGTTCATTTGTGATCCAGCTTGGTTTTTCCGGACAATCTGACGGCGACACCTTCATTCTCCTGAGGCTAGCTTGGTTCACATAAACCTGTGATGAATTCTGTAACACTGCTGCCTTCAGCCGGATTTGAACCCACAATCTCTGGGACGCCAGTCCGTCGTCATCCTCGCCACACAAGACTCACCACTCGAGGCATCTTGTTTCTTTCATTCCACACGTAATGCCTTGTGTTCATTTTAGCAACGATGCTTCAATTAGTTTTGCGACATTTACATGTTGTCTTGGCCTTCGGTGTTGTTTTTTTGTGCAGGTTTTGTTTTTTGTACGGCTGCAAGTGCGTGTTTGCGGAACGTGCCTTGAAAGAGCTCAAGACTGAAACATGTCCTCAGGTAAAGGACGATGTATACTTCATTTGTAAGTGCATACCCACTCCTTTTGTAGGAGGTTGTTTATGTACCTGAGGCGAACAAACAAGTTGTTTATCTGTTCAACAGTTGTCGCTTTACTTGAAGTTGTTGGAATTTTTTAATAGTTTCCAGATGTTAAAGACTGCTCACCAGTATCGGGGGATGTGTGTTGTGTAGTGTGGTGCAGGTTTCACGAAGAATCAAGTGATCGTGCTGAATGGCTCTGTGGAGGAGGTTGAGGTTCTCAGGCAGAGAATGGAGGAGAGGAGGCTGCAGAACAAGCAGCACAAGGTGGGCATGGTGTCGTTGAAGAATATGTGCAAGTAATGATCAGTTTAAGTCATATCAGTTTACATCTTATCGTTTTAACATCATTAGCGAATAGGGGACATTGTCTGTTTAAGTCACTGATCAGTTTTGCGTCGTTGACAAAGAATATATTATGAGGATATGAAGAAAATAATTCGTAATTAATTAAGGAGAAAGCCCTCAGCACGTCAAGTGTGAAACGGCTGGGTTATTTTAATTGCTTCCTTGTTTCTTTATTTATTCACCATTGAGCTTCAGTGTGTCTGTCCAAGCTGTACCATTTTTACCATTTGAGCTTTTGCCATCAAATGTTCAACAAACCTTTTATGATGAGAATATTGAGAAGACAAATTAATAAATTGTACATTTTTTTTTAACCTGGTGTTTTCGTCAACTTTACTCCTGGGGTTTGGGAGGTGTAAGAGCAGTACACGGATGATGAGAAATTGAGTTATTGATGTACAATGCAACTCCGCTGCCAAGATGGGGTTCAGGTATGATCAAACCAGAGGAGACAAGAGCCAGGGAGAGACACTAAAGTCAGGGACGTCCTTTAGGAGGAAGGATTCTGTTAAACAGATTATGTCTGGTTTATCAGCAGCGGCCTGGATTGAGAGATCTGTCAGCTTGGAGCAGAGGCCTCGGATGTTTAAGGTCCACACATTTAGGGACAAGGGAGGAGGAAATGCTGATAGCGTGAAGGAATGTGAAAAGGAGCAAAGAGAGTGGAGCTGCAGCTGCAGTGTCACTTGTGAAAGGACTGGAGAGGAGCAAGACTGCAGCAGACCATCAATTTCATGTTCTGATGAGGCTGTACGATGATCCTGTTCCATGTTCTAGCCGACATCCAGAAGACGTACTATTTGACGATGAGGCGGTCTTCATAACTTACCTCGTCATCTTCATAACTTCACCGCTCGCCTCCACACCTACCTCGACTTATTCAAGCCACGGCTCGCCCTACCCCCACACCCTCCCATATAAATGTGAGCAAATATAGCCCATGGAAATATTTATACCATATTTTCATGCAGCTAATCCATCCCCTGGTATACCCCGCACCAGAGGAAAAATACTACTCGAGGAAAATTTCAGGTAAATTTTCATTTCAGCGAAACACACAAGCCCGCTTTCCTCTCCACATGACCGGAAGATGCGCGATCTTCATATTTCCAGCAGCAGTCACGGCTTTGTTGTCAAGGGCTAACTAATGGCTCTTTTCGAATACAACTGCGGTAAGAAGTAAACAAGTGACATTAAAATGAAAATCTTGAGAAAAGGTTTTTGTAATAATTTACTGCACCGATGAGTTAAAAACGACGGTGGGTTCTGGTAGCGATGCATCTGGAAACCATGCTGCTCATCCATTAGAAATGTATAAATACCCTGCAGGCTGTTGAATTTTATATCGTTCCACAAAATTGACCATACCATTACATGTCCCTGCTGTACAATGTCTGCTGTCAGTACAAGTGAAAGAAAACGTAAAAGTTTCACGGTCAAATTCAAACCGAACGTAGACGAAAAAGTGGGCTAATTTATTGGGAGGAAAAGACGAGGACGAGAGTGATGACGATACGGATTGCGACAAACCCACACTTTCCGGCTCCAAGCTGTTTCAGCCGTTTCACAACGACACAGAAGACGAGGACTCTGTGAGCTTTACGGAAGATAATTTACCAGTACCTTATATAGCTTTGGAATTAGATATGCATGTGTGGGTAAAATATTCGAAATAACTGGCATTAAAGATATTCCAATTAAACTTGCAAAAACAAACAAACAAACAAGCCGGTCGGCGGACATGGGTAGTCGATCAAGTCGAATTTAGTCGTTTTTCAGCCGTTACTAGCCAAAAAAGCGTCTATAGCAACTGTTCTTTCTCACACATAACTAGGACATACCATGAACCTACCATACCAGTTTCATGTATATCTGACTCATAGTCTCTGAGATATAACAAACTTCGATTTTTAATTTTTTTTCGACCAGGGTCCATTCAAAGTCTATCTTCTCCGACAGTTTTCATGGGAGTGGGCTGAATTTTTTTTTTGTCAAGGAGGCTGAATGTGTTGCCCACAAACGATCATAGCTTGATTTTTGAATTTCGATATTTTTTATTTTTTTTTGAAAATTTCAAAGGCCCGTTGCTAGGCAACCGAGGGGTCCATAGCAACGGTTCTCATTTGCGCACAACTAAGTCATGGTATGAACCTACCAACCAAGTTTCATCGAAATCGCCATTGTATTAACGGAGCATTGGACTGGACAGACATACAGACAGACAGACAGACAAACGTATTGACGGAAATACTGATAATAAGGGTAGACTAGATTGACTACCCAACAACTGCCTCTGTTTCTATCTCCTTGATCATTTAACTTGGTCCCCTGTGGTTATGCCACGTGCCGTGTGGTGAAATACCGGATACCCCGCAGTTGGAATGGAGCTAGTTTAACGTATTAATAGTGGATTACTTGCATGAAAATGCAGTACCTTTGAAACTATAAGTACCTTTTCGGTACCTGTATTGTTTTATGTTGTATGTAGTTTTGTACTGACTTTCCTCTTATTTTGTATTATTATTCCTCTCTAAATTGTACAATTTGTGATTTATGAAGACTTTAAGCATGGAGTAATGGAGTGCTGGAACGTATCTCTTGTATTTTAGTTATTATTATTGGAAATAGCTGATCAGTTTAAGTCGTGTTTTCCAGGAACGTAATCCCGACTTAAACTGATCATTACCAGTACCCTAATGTGTGTTGTGACCCACAAGGCCATTTCCACCTAACCTTGCTTCTGTTTTGTTTTTTTTTTTTTTCTGTGGAATCTGGGATTATTTGGGAGTTGGGCAACATAGAGCAGAGAGTCTTAGACAGAGAGATATGAATAATCCAGTAAAACTATACTGAATATGGCCGAACCTAGAACAAATTGCTTCAGAAGGTTTTTTTTGTTTTAAATAGTTCCCTATAGCCCCCTCTACATCATATCAAAAGTTATCTCAAAGTTACCCCCCCCCAAGGGCCCTAATTTGCATGAATTAAAGATGGCTGCCATGTCAGAATTCAATGTACAGCAAACTTTTTTCTGGGTGGTTTTAGGGCCCATAAATGTATTACCAACAGATAGGAATGTGATATCAATCTATCGAATAAGGCTACTTCCGTTATGATATGACGTCACTATGATGTAGTATTACGTCATGTCATGACGTAGTCCCTGATTTTACTGAAAATAGACATTTTGTACCTTGTTATTGTAATTCCCTGTAGAATTTGGTTTTGATTGCTGTTTCTTTAGCCCGAGAAGACTCTTTGGGACCAAATACTACCTACTTATATGTAGTCCAATAAATCAGCTGCTCTACTTAGTCCAATGATGTTGGGTACATTTTCAGATAATAACTGCGAATTCGTTTTACTTCTGGAATTATAATTATTGTTACATCATGTTCACACCACAATTATGTTTCTTTGTTGCATCTGATGTGATACATTCTGCACTTCCACTTTCAATATGTTACTAAAACATTACATTTGACTTCAGATGGACCACCAACAGCAGGAGCTGGCCAGCGGTGCTTCGGATGAGATCTGTATCCTCTGCCGTGAAAGCCTTAGTAATGGACAGCCAACAGTCAAGATCCAACAGGCTCGCGCTGTGAGGACTTTCAATGAAGCCAGTGAAGCCCGTAGAACTCCCTCTCTCCAAGTTAAGGAAGGGAAAGAACTTCACACGTTATGGAGGCAGATTCACATCGATAGACGCAAAATAGCCACCGCTAAGAGAAAGGCATCAGGGGAGAATATGCCTGCAGAGCCACCTCGCCTTCGCTCTCGAACGCCAGAATTTTCATTTCAAGACCACTGCTTCCTTTGTGGTACAAAGATTCTTACAACAGAAAGAAAGAACCAAGACTGTTTTCTAGTAAGGACATACGACTTTCAGAAATCTATCATTCAGGCATGTGATGAGTGGGGTGATGATGATAGCTGGGCTGGAGATGTAAGGCATAGAATAAGTAACGCAATAGACTTACCGGCTGCAGACTCTCTCTATCATCATGTCTGCAGTGCTAATTTTCGCTCTAAAAACCTATCTATTCCTCTGCGGTACCAACAAAGTGATGGAAGGGAACGCAGTGTATCAAAACCAGGCTGGAGGTCCGATGTGTCACGGGAAGAAGCCTTCTTCAAAGTGGTTGATGACCTTAGACAAGATGATGATGAGCAAACTACCGTTACAGACCTTGTGAGAAAAATGTCCCAGATTACCCCAGATGCATACAGCCCAAAATATATGCGTCAGAAACTTGAGCAGCACTTAGGTGATTCTGTTCTAATAACCAATATAAACGGCGCCCAGATGTGGTCACATTCCGAACAAAAGCTGCCAAAATACTGCAGACATTTTATGATACCCCGTCGACAGATGAAAATCAAATAAAACAGCAAATTGTAAATGCTGCAGCCGACCTCGTTCTCAATGAAATCAAGTGCATTCAAACTTCAAAGGAGACTTATCCCGATAGTAACAAATTAAGCTCACTTGAAGATAACCTGGATTATGTCCCAGGTTTGTTGCGCACATTTCTGGACCGTGTTCTCACAGGAAAGACTGAGGATCTCAAAGTTGCTACCCTTGGACAATGCATTGTTCAGATGACCAGACCAAGGATTGTTCTGGCTCCTATTCCCTTCGGTCTTGCTGTTCAAAAATGCACCACCAGTACGGATCGCGGTTCTTAATTGATAGTTTGAATAATCATGGGCTATGCGTGTCCTATTCAGAGGTACTGAACTTTGAATCAAGTGCGGCTTGTTTTAAGGGCACAGATATTCCAGTAGCTGGACACTTTGGTCAGTACATTGCAGACAATGTTGACCATAATCTGAGGACTTTAGATGGACGCGGTACAGTCCATGCAATGGGCATCATAATGACAATGACCCCTGGTATGCCAAAAAGACAAGGTCCTATTCCGCGACTAACCCACCTCTCAACTGGAGGATACCAAAATTGCAATTCGCCATTATAGATACCTTAAAGGGAAGAGCCTTCCATTGGTATTCAGGAAATTGCCCCTGGTTGAAATAGCCAATGAACAGCATGGAAAACTGGACACTTTGTGGAAAGTATCATGGTCCCTTTGACCACGTTCTCCAGGCTGGAGTGGAATGATGCAGGCATTGCGCAAGGGTGACCATCCAGGAAAGGCTAGTGTTCACTTTCTTCCTATGTTGGATCTTGACCCAACTGATATGACCTGCATTTATTCTACACTCCACTTCGTTGCGACTGAAAGCAAGCGCTAAGGCACAGTTCCAGTGGTAACATTTGACCAGCCTCTCTGGTGGAAATCTAGAACAATCATTCTGAATGAAGATGCAGCCAGCATTCTGAAGCCAATCATACTGATACTTGGGGGTTTTCACACCGCAATGAGTTACCTTGGCAGTATCGGTTACATAATGGAAGGATCGGGCCTGAAGGAAATGCTGGAGCTAGTTTATGCTGGCAATGCTGTGGTGCAAATGTTAGGTGGAAAGGCATATGCAAGGGCTGAAATGTACAAATGCCTCTAGTGAATGGCGTGGTGATGACTGTTCCATTAGCACAGTTATTGACGTGACTGAGGACGACACGGACTTGTAACTCAAGGGGGGCTGAGCGAAGTAGTGCAGCTGGTTTATTGGACTACATGTAAGTAGGTAGTACTTGGTCCCAAAGAGTCTTCTAGGGCTAAAGAAACGGCAATCAAAACCAAATTCTACAGGGAATTACAATAACAAGGTACAAAATGTCTATTTTCAGTAAAATCAGGGACTACGTCATGACATGACGTAATACTACGTCATAGTGACGTCATATCATAACGGAAGTAGCCTTATTCGATAGATTGATATCACATTCCTATCTGTTGGTAATACATTTATGGGCCCTAAAACCACCCAGAAAAAAAGTTTGCTGTACATTAAATTCTGACATGGCGGCCATCTTTAATTTATGCAAATTAGGGTAACTTAGGGGGGGTAACTTTGAGATAACTTTCAATATGATGTTCAGTGGGGTCCAATGAACCACTCAAAGCAAAAAAAACCTTCTGAAGCAATTTGTTCTCGTATACGTATTTTATAATTTTACTGGACTAGAAGGGTAACATACACACAATCACCCATCCATACTCGAGCTACCTCAAAGCCCTGCCAACATCCCCACACCCCTTGATCTCCACAACTACCAGGTACCTATCTAATTCCAATTTAAACTTATCGACTGTTTCTGCTGCCACCATCTTTCCAGGGCGACCATTCCATGCATTAACTACTCTTTGAGTAAAAGACCCCTGCCTTACGACCAATCTTAACTCTCCTCTTCTTTACTCTTGGACAGGAGAAAGGATGGGATAATACTGCATGAAACGACTTGGGGGGTTGGGGGGGGGAAAGGGGGTGAAGTCCAGGACACTTCTGAAAGCAAAAGAGGACGGAGACGAATAATTGAGTTGAGCATGACGTTTTGATTGGGAAGAGTGAGGAGGTTTGGGTTTTTGCAGGAATGCGCATGACTGGGAGGGGTTGTGGATGGGAAGAAAAGAGAAGTTGGGTGGAGCCAAGACCATAAGGGAAGTGGTAAGTCAATTAGAGGCCGCAACCTGCAAGCGGTTAGGGACACATGCACACTGAGAGACTGCCTTCTGTAAAGAGACGTCAACGACTCAAGAGTGCCATTTATTCCATCATGGGAGGAGTGTTGTATTCAATGACAACTTGAAGGAAGGCCTTATTTATTGAGTTATTTATTTTCCTCCATAATTCTTTCTGTTTACAAGGCTATTCTTAGTCCCCACCCTTCTCCGCTTTCCATTGGGGTTTACTTATCAGGAGGTCTCCATACAGTTGCGGTGTTTCTCCACTGCCACACTTTCAGGCCATACCCTCCATCATCTTGCTCTTGTAAATAATCAAAGGTCTTGAACTAATTAAAGATACATGAGCCTTGATCTGGTAAATAATAGAGGTGTGTCACGGGTCCCACCACCAGTTAAGGTGGTGCCAGGATATATATGTATATATATATGTATATATGTATATATATATATATATATATGTATATGTATATATATATATATATATATATATATATATATATATATATATATATATATATATATATATATATATATATATATATATATATGTGTGTGTGTATATATATATATATATATATATATATATATATATATATATATATATATGTATATGTATATGTATATATATATATATATATATATATATATATATATGTATATATATGTATAAAATTTTGCATTTTTCGGGAAATTTTTATTCTTAAACAAGACATCCCATGAATAGGAGTGGTTCGCTCTCCGCGATCAATGTAATGTAAGATTGTTGGAGGCATTGTGAATGTGCCAGATACCACGTTGTGAAACAAAGCCAATTTGAATGGATGAAACAAGATGGCATGTTGA